>NC_091312.1:24009268-24051768 GCF_038502225.1 Cherax quadricarinatus
TTGCTCCCATTTAACTGTAACACTATTTTGTTTCCGTCTATTATTACAAATATAGCAAAGGGTAAAGTTAGTAGCTTCTTGTTTTCTTGACGCCAGGAGTCAACCAGTGTAAATATGGTATACATGAACAGCCTCAGCTGTGATGATGGCAACATGGACAATCATATGATAACAGTCTCAGCTGTGATGATGGCAACATGGACAATCATATGATAACAGTCTCAGCTGTGATGATGGCAACATGGACAATTATATGATAACAGTCTCAGCTGTGATGACGGCAACATGGACAATCATATGATAACAGTCTCAGCTGTGATGATGGCAACATGGACAATCATATGATAACAGCCTCAGCTGTGATGATGGCAACATGTGATCCCGCCTCCTCCTCCTTCGACTCACCTGACTGAAGTATATAAGCCACCTCTCTGGCCCTATGCTGCAATTCCTACAAGAGTGATGGACTGAACACATCGATTCCAGGCTGAGGGACTGATTACCTCAAACTCCTCCTCTCCTTACCCATTTCTACTTTGTATTGGACTGATGAAGCCACTGTGTGGCGAAACGCTTCTTCAATAAAGATTCCCATATGTTGCATAAGTGTCTCAATTCTTCAACTTGTCGGTTTTCAAAACCATTCATCATACCTTTTCTTAAAAGTAGAATAAATACTAGATCCCTAATAAAGTAACATATACCTCAGCTGGAGCGCCTTTAGCTCACAATGGAAGGATCCGGTTTTAATCCAGGAGGTGCTGAGAAGTGCAGACAAATCTTATATCAGCCGCTCTTCTTCACCTAACAGTAAATAGGTTACCTGAATGCTAGTGAGTCGCATCAATACCTTTCCTTCGGGTATAAGAAAATATCAACAGACATCTGGATGGCTTCAAGATCGAACTTGATCCAAGTTCCATACGGTAGCGAGTGATCACCTTCGCTAAACTGCTTACGTTGGACAGCATTCAGGTAGTACTTGAAATTTACCTGAAGACAGTGCTTCCTGAACGAAGGCCTACGTAAGCAAGACTTACAGTAGGCCTGCCATGAGACGGACGCAATATCAACTAACAAGTAGGTACGATGTGTGCAATATTATTCGACTAGCACCCTATTATATCAAGTGAACACACGCCCATACTAGGCAGGTTTCCCTCAAACGTAATATTTCTCAATCATATTTGTCGAAACTATTTTTGAAGCTATATACACACGAACTTACTTTAATACCAATTTAAGGATAATAGTATATTTGATATCAAGCGTCTTGTCCCACGTTACAAAACCCTCTGACATAAACTATTAAATAATATTACAGATCAATATAGCTACCTGAAAACTTCATGAATCAATAGATTCTTACTTGGTAAATATTTCATGTCTAACTTAGGTAACGTAATACACATTTTCTCACAATTTTCGGTAAAATGGGTAAGACATTTTTTTAATTAAACTTTGAGATAAGATCCACAATTGTGTTACGTTATCTTATCCCTGAGTCAGCATGTGCCACATTTCACATTATCAGATTAGCCTTCTCCCTTTCAGACTAAATTATGCAATGTATATCTGTAGTATTTTATACAGACAAGTACGCTAATAAAACACGATATGTTGTTTATGGAATTTTACTGAGACATTTGTCCACCAGGGACTTTATTACTTCTCGTGACAACTGACAGTCCCTGGTGGACGAAACGTCTTGCAATAAAATGCCACAAGCCGCATATTTTCTTTTTAACAAATTATAAAAAGAATTAATCTACATTATGGGAATGTTTGTCGAAACACTAATACAGTGCTATGCACAAACAAAATTGTAAGTGATAACGTCACATGACAGAAACTTATGTTTTCTTTCTCATTTTTTATAAAAATATTCAAGATTAGTTTAAGCTGACACGAACTACCTTAACATTTATTATCAAAATTAAGATGTTTTTGTAAAGGTGGTTGTTGTATTCCTAGGATGGAGGCCCTAGCCCCGGCAGCCCGAGGCGCATGCCAGGCTCTCTGGTAGTTACAATATACACCAGTGTCCTGGTGAATGTATCAAAGTTGACACGTGTGATCTAGAGCAAGGCTTCGCCGTTACTCACCCTCACATCTACGAGTCTCATAAGAGCCAGGAAGTGCATCTAGTGTATACTTTGCGTGTCACAGAATTCTTTCCCCATTTCCTGCACTATTTATTAATAATTATTGTATGTAAACAGTAATACGAATTCAAAGTAAATTATCAAGTTATATTTGAGTTAAACTAGGAGCTTACTGGACGACTATCCAAATAAATATGATGAAAAATCTTTGAACTCGGTGGGTCTTTCCTAAGTAAGTAAACAGTTTTCACCGCGCGTAGCCTGAGTCCAAATGTAAACCGCCCAGTAATGTAATTTAGTTAATAGAGGTTAACTATATATATAAATATATGTTAATTACGGTTAAGTTAGCCTAACCTAAATTAATATTATTAAACTTTGATCTCAACTACGATGTAGCAGAAAATGATGCAATGTAAGGCGTTAAAACGAACCTGCTATTTATGGAGGACGTGGGGATTATTATCATTATTATTATTATTATTATTTTAGGTAATCAGCAGCACAATCTCAATATCTATACTGCCATCCTCGCTACCAGTGTCACCTATGCGCACCACTCACATTACACATTTAGTATATCCGTTACCCTAATCACTAATACCTACAAAAAAATCACTATATATGTCAGTTCCATATTGGAGCATGCAATACAATATTGGAGTATGCAATACAATGCTGGAGTATGCAATACAATATTGGGGTATGCAATGCAATATTGGAGTATCCAATGCAATATTGGAGTATGCAATACAATGCTGGAGTATGTAATACAATATTGGAGTATGCAATGCAATATTGGAGTATACAATACAATATTGGAGTATGCAATACATTACTGGAGTATGTAATATAATATTGGATTATGCAATGCATTACTGGAGTATGTAATACAATATTGGAGTATGCAATACAATACTTGAAAACTACAACGTCCATGAATAGCATAAATAACTGAAAGGATTTCGTTGCTACACTGCTGTGGTTACACTCATTATTAATGTATTTATTACTTTACAGCAACATCGTATTAATACCAGCTTCGAAGAAACAAACAATGACTGGCGTACAGACACTAAAATGCAGTCCACATTTGATCAAGCATGTCAAGAAACAAGAGAAAATTCAGAGGTTTGTAATGGGACTAGTCCCGGAACTAAGGGGGTATGTCCTACGAGAAGAGATTAAGGGAGTTAAACCTGATGACATAAGAGGAAAGAAAGAGTAGGGGTTATAAAATAACGACGTACAAAACACTAAGGGGGACTGATAGGATGCACAGGGGCATACTATTCGAGGGACAGGAAACGGGAATACGAAGGCACAGCTGGAGGTTGAAAACATGAGTCACAGGGATGTTAGGAAGTATTTCTTCAGCCTTATAAGTGATCAAGAAAAGGAACGGTACAGTAGGATCCATACGCAGCTTTAAGAAAATGTACGAAAAAGGCTCTCGAAGATAGCAGTGTGAACCCAATAGCGGCCACCGAAGAGGCGAGGCGAGGAGCTGAGACCCCTGCAACCACATAGGTAAATGCTACAGTCTCCGCTAATAATTTATCCCTACCAATACAAGATTAGCTCCAGCCCCCACCATCAACACCATTACACCAATGTGTCTACATACCTGTGCCTGTGACAAACTTCGAGACTTTTTTTTTTAACCCTACCAGCCCGAACTTTAGCCAAGCTTCCATATAGAGTGCCTGTTCAACCAAGCTGTTCCTATTAGTATCCCGCTGCCTTCACAGCTATTACAGCCTGGTTAATCTGGCACTTGGCGGAGGTATTGATCCAGTTTCCCATTGAAGACTTTTACGTATGCTCTGTTAATATTTCTGATTACTAGTAGCAGGCTGAAGGTGTAGGGCCACGGATATTGACACAATATTCTCTTACTGTGCCAATGGCACCACTGTTTTTCACTGAATTTATTTTGCACTTCCTTCAATGCATATTTCTCAGAAAGTTATGGAAGTGTGTAGATTTGGGACCTAAACCACCGATATCTTCCCAGTGTATATTATCAGGTACATTCCAAAGTAGAGTACATTCCAAACACTTTGAGATATTCCAGTACTATGCGGGCACTTAGCAATCTGTGCAAATTTGTACTCTGTTGTGTACATCTCCATTATTACTGACATAACTCTAACCCCAATTAACTTCGAAAAAGCCATCGATTGCATGCCCCTGAATCTCCCTCAGGCCATGACTCATAGCACTACATATTCATCACGAACTGCAAGAAGCCACTGCTTCGTGCCCAGAATATTCTATGGAGGAACTTTCACACAGGAATCATCCCATGGACTTTAAGACTACTGACACAACTCCCATTCCACAAATGCAGCAGAAGGCAACCACAAAAAAATAGGTCGATAGTGCTGATGTCCCGCAATATTAACATTTTTATGAGTCTTAAAAAGCAAGATCGTTACTCACATGATATTTCAACAATTGCACAACCCAGGCCTAGATGGGTTTAGAGCAGGTCGCTCCTACCTCTCGCAACTGCTTCACCATTATGACATGGTCTTAGATGCAGTAGAAAACAAGCAAAGTGCAGATGTAGTGTGCACAGACATTGCAAATGCTTTCGACAACTCTGACCATGCTGTAATAGCTCACAAAATGCGCGCAAAAGAAATAACTGGAAAAAAATGGGAGATGAATATTTAATTTATCAATGAATAGAACGCAAAGAATAATAATAATAATAATAATAATGAAGAGTGAAATCGGTGGCTGCCATAGTGAAAAGCTCTGTTCCCCAAGGCATAGTACTTATCCCTGGTCTCTTTCTCATATCCGACAGGCATAAATCATAGCACCGTATTATCCTTTGAAGAGGATTCCAGAATCTACATGACAGCGGCATGCATAAAGGACACAACAAACTTCCAAGATGATAGAAGTCTTCCAGTGGGCTACTGACAACATGATACTCAATGAGGACAGATTTCAATTACTCTGTTATGGAAAGACTGAAAAAATATAGACTAGAACGTAGCAAAAAACAACCTCAAATCACTCAACAGAGGATAAAACTAATGTGAGAAACCTGGAAGTGATTGTATCAGAAGATCTTACCTTTAAGGATTACAACAGTGTCACTATCACAACAGCTTGATAACTAGAACCTCCAAACCAAGGGATGCAAAACCAGTGATGATATTCTTCAAGTCATTTCTCTCTACCAGCTCCGTTCATGGAAGGCGAAATCGCATATGTGGAAATATACAAAGAACCTTCATTGCCCACATAGATTCAGTCGAACGCCTAAATTGTTGGGAACCGTACTCCTTGGAACTTAGACAAGACATTATAATCTACACCTGGGAAATTCTAGAATATTTGGTCCTAAATCTGGACGCACAAATCACTCCCCAAATAAGAGGTTTGTAAGATGATGCAAAGTACCCCCAATGAAAAGCGGGGGTGCAACGAGTACACTAAGGAAAACTCAATAAATGTGAAGAGACCAAGACTTTTCAATGCCCTATTTTGAGGACCCCTGGCTATCTTCAAAAGAGAACAGGATAAGTTTCTCAAGTTAGTTCCTGATCAGCTGGGCTGTGGTACTTTAGTTAGGCTTCATACAGCTTGCACCAACAGCCTGGTTGATCAGGTCATCCACCGGGAGGCTTTGTCTGGGACTGGGCCGCAGGGGCGTTGACACCTCAGAATATTCTCCAGGTAGGCAGTTTCCAGTTATGGAGCTCTGAGCACAAAAATACTCTTAGATGTGAGAACACAAGTGATTTAAAAAATACCATCGTTGGTGTTATTTTCCTTCGTCTTGAAAGTTCTCATTATCCACCCTGACATTTTTCCTTCATTGTGTTCTCTAAATGACACATCAAACATTATTGTTCTGAAGTTTTCTCATGCCTGCGTTCCGTATATCATGCGTGTTTTGAGTTATTCTTCCAATATCTAAGCAATTGAAAATTGTCACAAAATCCGAAGCACTATCGCCGTACATCCTTTGCAGACATTCGAATTTGTATGAGAACAGCATATCTCCAAATTAATTCAAAACAGGTCTTGCAGTGGGCCGCAGAAAACAAGACAATGTTCAGTGAGGACAAACTGTAGTGACTGCTATTAAAAAAATACTGAGTAACACAAACTGGAAGAGAGTATAGAACTAAATCACTCAATACAGCAGAAGATTAATGCGAGGGGCTTATGAGTAATAAATGCCAGAAGAGCTCACATTCAAGGATCACGATAGCGTCGCATAACAACTGCATTTAAAATGACAGGTTGGATAACCAGAATCTTCAAAATAAAAAGATACCAAGCCGACGAGGAATATTGCTGTTCTCTAACAGCCCCTTTTATGGCAGAAGAAATTACAGATGTGAAGAATGTACAGAAACCTTTACTATCCATATAAATTGTCAAACACCTAATTATTAGGAATGGAGTGTCGGCAAGAAAAATACATTATAACTTACATGTGGTAAATTCTGGAGAGATTGGTTCCAAGTCTGCATAACGCAATGACGTCCTATGAAGGCAAAATACTTGGTAGACTGTGGTAAATACGGTACCTCCAGGGGCGCCATGAATCAAGTAAGAGATCATTCAATAAGGTAAAAAGGAAGACCAATTTTAAACACCCTTCCTTCCTACGTACGGGAAATTACCAATAGACCCCTGGCTATCTTCAAGAGAAATCTTGGCACATTCTTCAAATCAGTTCCTAATAAGCTGGAGTGTGGTACATACGCTTGACGGCGTGCGGACAAACTAAACAGTCTAGTTCTTCATGGCATAGCAGCGCTGTATAGCCCTTGTGGCTTAGCGCTTCTTTTTGATTATAATAATAATCTTCATGGCATCAACAAGGTCTGTTCTGGACCAAGCAGTAGAGTAGGGACTGGCCTCCGAAATTGTCGTCAGGTAACTATCATCATAGCTGCCACAGCTACTACCACTACCGCCACAACTACTACCATCACTACCCTCTAGAACTATCCCCACCATTACCTCCATCACCGCCACCATCCCTACCTCCATCACCAACATCAAAACCACTATTCCATCAATACCTCTATCACCACCATCACTATTTCCATCACAACTACCATTCCTATTTGCAGTACCACCAACACCACAGTAACTACTACTACCTCCAGCACCACCATAACCACCACTACCATAACCATCACTACTTCCAGCACCACCACGGCTGTCTACATACATCCAGAACCACTACATCCAGCACCACCACAACCATCACTACGTCCAACACCACTACTTCCAACACCACTAATACCTCTAGCACCAACACCACTAATACCTCTAGCACCAACACCACTAATACCTCCAACACCATCGCCACCACCATCCCTGTCTGCTGCACCACCATCACTACCACCAACAGCAGCATCAACACTCAACACTACATCCAGCACCACCACTATCTCCAGCAGCAACATCAACACTACCTCCAGCAGCATCACCACCAACATTACCTCCAGCAGCACCAGTGTGGAGTCCCGAGTCTAGCCCAGGAAGGCGCCCACTCCTCTTATTTACCCGCTGTGCCGATCCTTTACTCATATTTACCAACCAGCTCTCTCCTCCCATCCCGCTTTACTTTCCACTTGAGTGCTAGCCTGCCTTGGTGCTCCATTTTACCTTCCGCTGAAGTGCTAGCATGCACCCCTGGTTTCCCTCCTTTCCCCTCCCTCGTTTATATTTCCCAATCCTTACATCTCCCCAGACCCTCTCCACTCTATCTCTAATCCTCACCTCTCCCATATCTGTACTCTCCAATACTCCACTTCAACACCTCCCTTCTTTCTGTTTTCCAATCCTCCCTCTCTTTCTACTCCGCCACCCTTTCCCTCCCACATTTCTTCTCTCCCATCCCTTCTCTCCCTCCCCAACCTCTACCATCCCTCTACGCTTTCCCATTTCTTCCCCTCTCCTTCGCCTCTATGCTCCATCCTTTCCCCTCGAACACCTCTACCACAATTCTCCAACTGCTCAGCCTCTCGTCTCTACCAACCTTCCATTTCAGCACCCTGTATTAGCCTCATCCCGCGTGATGGAATGTGACAAGGAAACTTTGTTCCCACTACGTAACTATCACATAGAACAGGGTAGCAGCACAGTGCTGATTTATCCAAGTGTTGTATAATAAAAAATCTTCTCTGCCTCTCCCCCTCCCAGTTCTCCCTCCATCTCCATTCCCCATCATCCCCCACCAAAGTCTTTACCTCCCAATTCTCCCCCTACTCAGTCTCACCCTCATCTCTACACCCCTCCCATCCTTCCCCCAACCCACCTCTCCAGCTCAGTTCTCCCTAAAGCCAACTCTTCTTCATCAGTGAAAGTAGTTCTCCCTAGAGGAAACTTTTGCCTGAAGACCAGTGACATACTGCCTCACAGGACCAGGCCTAAGGTGGCAAATATACTGGGGCAGAAAATTTCCCATATTTTTATGATAATGTGAATAAAAAATCTGTAGAGAAAACAGCACTAATTAGGTGTCAAAATAAGATCTTTATATTGTTACCGCTCGATTTTTAGTTTTTCCTGCTGCCTCTCACCTCTTTCTCAGTAAAAATATACCACTGCCCTCTATCCAGCTGTCATAAATTTTTTTTACTTTGCTTTCGAGGGTTATACTTGTAAATGGTTCCAAGGATCATCGCCCCCACGACCCGGTTTCGGATCAGAACTCTTAATTTAGTAAGGAAATATTACAGAACTAAGAGCTAACAATATCAATATTTAATAAGTAACATAAATGATGCTATATTGTGCAGAAAGACACTATCATAATTGTATTCAAAATTGCTCTGAACTGTATTTTATGGGAAAAACTACGCAAAACCTTATTATTTTAAATTAAATGAGAAACGTTAAAGGGTTAAAAAGTAAAGGAAAGAAAGATGTGCATTTTAATTTTAGCTTTAGAAGCAAATCTTAAAAATACCTTGGACGAGGCTGACTGATCCACGGGGGCGGCACAGTGGATACATTCCCTAATGGGTAAAGTAGTGGAGAAAAAAACATACATACGTCCTTCGAATCGCCCTCTTCACATCACGAGGAACAGAGGTGGAAAGATCTCGTATCTCCGAGATATAAGACAGGCTTGGTCATTAAGACTCCACCACCACCCTTCCTTCATCTCCACTCTTATTTTTATCTCTGTGATGATGATATCCTCATAAATTTCTTGTCCCCAGTGTGTGGTATAGGTAATCCTGAGACGCGAATTCCCGTGTAATAGTAACTCCACCTTTACTGGAATGAAATCTTTAAAAACTTTCGTCGCTACTGAACTTAATATTAGAATGCTTGCAATATCGTTATCACCTCGGGCTGACAGATTGCATTACTTCATGCATGTAACCCCATCTCGTGGTGTAACTGCTACGGTACCTCTTTTCCACAATGTAACTATCATACAGAATAGGACAGTAAAACACTGCAGATGTTCTCAGCCTGCAACTCATAAAATAAAACAGGGTAATCGCATATTTTGGGTGTGTTCTCGTAAGTTTTAGGTACTTTCTCTGCCAATAATCTAACTTCCGGTCAATTTCACTCAATATAACAAATCTTGATTAATATATTTAAAGAAATTCTCTGAACCATTTTTGGAAGAAATAAAAATATTTATTAGAGCCACTTAAAACATAAAAGGGCTTGACATAAATGCAATATCTTTAATACTGATGCAGCCTATGAGTTATTGCTCGTAAAAAGTCAATCTTATCCTCTGGATTATATCTAGCAGGAATAACCTGCAGCAGATTGTTCAAGGTTTCGTACTTTTTTGATGTCGTAAGTCTTCAGCCACTTTTAGCTGCGCTAAATAGTTTTTTTAAGTTGTAATAAATTTCTAAAAATTAGGCTGGATGCATATTACAGAGCTCTAAAGTGCACTGGGGTACCATTTTTACCACTGTAAGTTGTTGGGACAAGGCATCTCATGTTTTATTATGGACATTTCAACTGTAAATAGGAAATATTTGATTTATCTTCACATTTTTTCAAGCCCATCAGCTATTTTTATATATACAGTTGGAGAAGGGCACAAGAGACGAGATGAAACTGTAAGCACTCGAGCTTTGTAAGATTATAATCAAGGGGAAGCGCTAAGCCCGTAGGATTATACAGCGCCTGTGGGGGGGGGGATGTGGAAGGTATTCAGGCTTAATTCAGGGAACTGGAACACAGATCCAATTCCCTAGATCAAGAGCCCTTCATCAGCGTCAAGGAACCTTCCTTGAGGGGAGCTTTGTAAGAATTAATTTCATATTTCCAATAAGTCTTAGACTTGTCCAAATTAGATTTCTGTGCTTCGTATATCTAATATATATCATCCACCAGTTTCTTCCTTACCTGACTGGGCGTTCTTAATGACGTGAGGCATGGTAGAATGACTTCTGCTCAACCCTGACCGGGCAGCAGTAGTGGGTTGGATGGTTAATGGGGTTTAGAGCCTATCAACAATATTAGGATGATTAAGGCTGCACTTGACCTTTTCACAACGAGAGAGTAATATTTCAAACCCTAAAATAGGGATTAAACTCTCAGCATAAATACGCTGAAATACACTTCTCAGTGTAAATATCCTGTCAGCAGCTGGCAGATTAAACGGGTCAGTCGTCACCAATGCACCTCACCTCTGGCATCTCTACTGTTAATAGGCGTTCAATAATTATGAAACACTATAACATTTTAATGCAAATTTTCAATACTGATCTTTTTATTAGATTTATAAAAAAAAGTTTTAAGCCTGAGTTTTCTTATGGAGAGTCATACATTTCCGATTACCCTTCCCACCATACAGTATCATGGTAGCAGCACACTGCGGGTGTTACCACCATACAGTATTATAGATATTAGGATAGCAGTACCCTGCTCATCTATTTAATTCTTGAAGCCTTGTTCTCCGTGTAGCTGCCGTCCCCCATCACTCACCACCACCTCATTCACCACCACCACCACCTCATTCACCACCATCACCTCATTCACCACCTCACTTACCACCACCATCACCTCGTTTACCACCACCACCTCATTCACCATCACCTCACTTACCACCACCATCACCTCGCTTACCACCACCATCACCTCGCTCACCACCACCACCACCTCATCACCACCATCAGTGTCTCATCAAACACCAAGTATGCTTCGTCTGCAGTCCAGCCTCTGCCGCCGTCACGGCGCCGCTACTCAACGGTCACTACCACAACCATCATCATCGCCACCACATTCAACCCCTTCTCCCCAACACCACCTATATCGTCATCTTTACTTTCATCACTACCAAAATCGTCCACACCACCACTATCACCATAAAACGGTATCCAACCCAGGACCAGAGTTGTGTTTCTGCCACCAGCACCAAACTGCAGCACACACATCGTGTACTAAGTGCTTAACGTTGCAGGCTTGTGTTTACATAGCAAATCTGCTTTGCAAGTGTGGATACAACCTGTCCCAATAACACTCTGGGCTCTACTTCTCACTCATTCTGTGACACCAATAGTGTACCTGCAACACACAACAGTTGCACCAGTAGCACACCCTCTGTGACACCAGCAGTGTAACTGCAATACATCCTCTGTGGCATATGCAGTGTTACCAGCAACATACAACCTTTGTCATACCAACAGTGTGTCTGCAACACCTACCTTCTGTGACGCTAACAATGTACCCGCAACACAAACCTTGTTTCACAAGCAATGTAGCTGGAACACACACCCATTATGATACCAACAGTGTACCTGCAACAAACAACTTCTGTGGCACCAGCAGTATACCGGCAACACACAATCTGGCACATTGTACCGGCAACACATGCACTGGCACTGAAGTGTACCGGCTACACACACACTGTTGCACCAACAACACTCTGTGGTACCAAAAGTGTACCGACAACACATACTCGGTGACGCCAGTAGTGTACCAGCAACACCCACTCTGCGGCACCAGCAATGTACCTGCTACATGTCTTACATCCTCATTGGAATCAGCAGTACACCTGTAACACTTTCTACGACACTAACAGTGTGCTCCAAATCTTACACTCTCTGTGGCACCAACAAACAAGTGCCACTCTCCTGGATGAGGCCATTGCTACGCTCTGGGTATCAGCATATCTCTTCACTTTTTCATATCAACACTACGCTTAACACACGTTTTACAACTCTTTGATCCCAGAGCTCGGAAAACAGGAATAGGATATGCAGATTCGACCATCGAAAAAATATAGTGATCTCTTAATGTCGTTCTACCTCCTGCAAACATTTTCACCCTGAAATATGTTTATACATCGATCAGAAGGAAAATGCTCTAACACAAACTGCCCCACATACCACTCGAAAGGCAGCAGGCGATACAAATCACGTGAGCATCTAAATAACCATTCACAAGAGAATTAATGACAACTATATACAGTACCACCACCTTGGAAACACATTGGCTGCCTCCTCATAGCCACAGTTGTTAATGCCAACAATAAAAAAACGCCAACACAAAATAATTTATTTTTACAAAGACTGATTTTGAACGAAGCAACAACACTAAAAACATCGTTTTTTTAAATTAATGAACTCTTTAATTCTTTCACGCAAATTATTGGTAACTCCCAAGTCTCTTGAATTGTACTCATCACAAGATATGCAGGAAAGACACATCATAATTTACACCTGGGAAATTCCGGAGGGAGTGGTCCCAAATCTACATACTGAAATTACGAGGTGCTATCAAAAAGTTCCCTTACTCTAATTTTTAAATGCTTCCTGTGTAAAATATAGCGGCGGCGTAAATCACGCTGCGCAGTACACTCCTTAGTGAAGTAGCTTGGTGAGTGCGGTCGGTCATTTCACTAAGGTTAGACAGGTGTATTTTTGGTCGTGTTGTCAATGCGTTGTTGCGATATTTGTGTAGCAGAATGTCTTTAAAAGAAGGAACAGTGTGTGTTCGTGAAATTCTGTTTCAAGCTAATGAAACTTTTAAGATGCTTGGGCAAGAATTTGGCGACAAAGAAATACCTTGGAAGAGTTTCGAGAGTTTCACTACTTTCAGAGCCCGACCATGGCCAGATATAGGTAAGACATAGTGTTTTGAATGGTTTTCTCGATTCAAAGCAGGACAAATGTCAGCTGAGGATGATGAACATTCTGATCGTCCATCTAACACTGAAAAAGCTAGGAAGGCTATTTACGAAGATTGTCGTCAATGTATCCAGGACACTGCAAGTGTTGTGGGAATTACTTATGATCGAATCAAAGCATTTTGACTGAAAAATTGAACATGAGGTGAATGGCTGCAAAATTTGTGACCACTAGCTGCCTCAAGACAAGAAGGACCATCGTTGTCAGGCCAAAAACAACTCGTCCCCCACCAAATTTACTCCCCAGACCTGGTCTCCCGCCCCCCCCCCCTCAGGTGACTTCTCCCAAAAATAAAAATGGCCTAAAGGGGCGACGTTTTTACGATGTGGACGAGATTCAAGCAGAATTGCTGGTTGTGCTAAACGCCATTAGGAAACAAAGATTTTTAGAAATGTTTCAAGAAATGGCAGAGGCGCTGGGATCAGTGTATAGCTTCCCAAGGAAAGTACTTCCAGGGAGACAATTTCAACTAGGTACTTAGGTAAACCTATACATTTTTTTTTTTTGCGGCAGTCCAGGAACTCTTTGTAAGCAACTTGTACCTCCAGTCAGGGGTACAATGAATACACCAAGAGATAACTCATTAAGTGTAAAGAGACCAAAACTTTTCAACGCCCTTCATATACGTATAAGAGGAATTACCCACAGACACCTGGCTGTCTTCATGAGGGAACTTGACAAGTTCAAATTTTATAGTTGCTGATAAGCCGGGCTGTAGTGTACACGATGACAGGATTCTGCCAACACCAACAACCTGGTTGACCAGAATATCAACCAGGAGCAGACAGCATGGGAGGATAATCTCCCAGAGTAATCCATCAAGTAACTGTACACACAACTGTTATTCTCCCTCAGTTTCGCGTGTGCATGAGCGCGAAGCTGAGGAACACACGCAACCGCAAACGAAAACACACACACACACACACACACACACACCTGTGTTGTGTCGGGTGTTGGTGGGTAGGAGTGGGCGTGTTTCTCCCACAGTAGCAATGTTCCCAGCCACAGCAGGAGCTGCAGCGTCTCTTCTGGTGGCTTCTTTGCCAGTACGAGTCTCACATTACAGAGGTAAACCAGATAATTGGCCCACACTAGTCTAGCCTTCGCTTGCCTCTCTAATTATCCAGCCCACTCTTTTTTGCTGCCCAGCCACCATAAAAGGACAAATAGACGCGTCCGCACGCACACACACGCTCATAATCTAAATACACACCAACACACACCCCTAACACAACACACCCCCGCGCACACACTCACACACACACACACACACACACACACACACACACACACACACACACACACACACACACACACACACACACACACACACACACACATGGAGAAGATTATCAGGAGAAGAGTGGTGGAACACCTAGAAAGGAATGATCTCATCAACAGCAGCCAACATGGTTTCAGGGACGGGAAATCCTGTGTCACAAACCTACTGGAGTTCTATGATATGGTGACAGCAGTAAGACAAGAGAGAGAGTGGTGGGTGGATTGCATTTTCTTGGACTGCAAGAAGGCGTTTGACACAGTTCCACACAAGAGATTAGTGCAAAAACTGGAGGACCAAGCAGGGATAACAGGGAAGGCACTACAATGGATCAGGGAATACTTGTCAGGAAGACTGCAGCGAGTCATGGTACGTGAAGAGGTGTCAGAGTGGGCACCTGTGACCAGTGGGGTCCCACAGGGGTCAGTCCTAGGAGCAGTGGTGTTTCTGGTATTTGTGAGCGACATGACGGAAGGAATAGACTCCGAAGTGTCCCTGTTGCAGATGACGTAAAGTTGATGAGAAGAATTCATTCGATCGAAGACCAGGCAGAACTACAAAGGGATCTGGACAGGCTGCAGACCTGGTCCAGCAACTGGCTCCTGGAATTCAGCCCCACCAAGTGCAAAGTCATGAAGATTGGGGAAGGGCAAAGAAGACCGCAGACGGAATACAATCTAGGGGGCCAGAGACTACAAACCTCACTCAAGAAAAAAGATCTTGGGGTGAGTATAACACCAGGTACATCTCCTGAAACGCACATCAACCAAATAACTACTGCAGCATATGGGCGCCTAGCAAACCTCAGAACAGCATTCCGACATCTTAATAAGGAATCGTTCAGGACCCTGTACACCGTGTACGTTAGGCCCATATTGGAGTATGCGGCACCAGTCTGGAACCCACACGTAAATAAACTAGAGAAAGCGCAAAGGTTTGCAACAAGACTAGTCCCAGAGCTAAGAGGTATGTCCTACGAAGAGAGGTTAAGGGAAATCAACCTGACGACACTGGAGGACAGGAGAGATAGGGGGGACATGATAACGACATACAAAATACTGAGAGGAATTGACAAAGTGGACAAAGACAGGATGTTCCAGGGATGGGACACAGCAACAAGGGGACACTGTTGGAAGTTGAAGACACAGATGAATCACAGGGATGTTAGGAAGTATTTCTTCAGCCACAGAGTAGTCAGGAGGTGGAATAGTTTGGAAAGAGATGTAGTGGAGGCAGGGTCCATACATAGCTTTAAGCAGAGGTATGATAAAGCTCAAGGTTCAGGGAGAGTGACCTAGTAGCGACCAGTGAAGAGACGGGGGCCAGGAGCTTGGACTCGACCCCTGCAACCTCAACTAGGTGAGTACACACACACACACACACACACACACACACACACACACACACACACACACACACACACACACACACACAGTGGTCAGGAAGTGGAACAGTCTGGCGAGCGAAGTAGTGGAGGCAGGAACCATACATAGCTTTAAGACGAAGGATGATAAAGCTCATGGAGCAGGGAGAGAGAGGACCTAGTAGCATTCAATGAAGAGGCGGGGCCAGGAGCTGAGTCTCGACCCCTGCAACTACAATTAGGAGAGTACACACACACACGGCAACAAGGGGTCACAACTGAAGTTGAAAACTCAGATGAGTCACAGGGATGTAAGGACGTATTTCTTCAGTCACAGAGTTGTCAGGAAAGGAACAATCGAGAGAGCTACGTAGTGGAAGCAGGATCCATACATAGCTTTAAGAGGTTCGATAAAGCTCATGGAGCAGAAACAGAGAGAGCGGATCCAGTAGCGACCAGCGAAGAGGCGGGGCTAGGAGCTAAGTCTAGACTCCAGTAAATACAAATCGGACAAGTGTCTACTGGCAAGTACCTTTAACTACACATACGTGTAACGAACTCTTTATTCAAGGAAATGGACAGAATCTGAATGCCTCCTATTTTCTTGGCGGTATATGACCCCTATGGGTTTAACGTTTTCGCCCTGATTTATATATATATATATATATATATATATATATATATATATATATATATATATATATATATATATATATATATATATATATATATATGTCGTGCCGAATAGGCAGAACTTGCGATCTTGGCTTAAATAGCAACGCTCATCTTGCCATATAGGACAAGCGAAAATTTGTGTATGCAATAATTTCGCCAAAATCATTCTGAACCTAACGAAAAAAATATATTTCACTGTGCTTGTTTAGTATTAAATTATTGTAAACAAATTTAAAATATATTTGGTTGGATTAGGCTAAAATAAATTGCTTTTGTTATAATAAGGTTAGGTAAGTTTTCTAAGATTCTTTTGGTGCAAAATTAAAATTTTTTACATTAACATTAATAACAAAAAATATATCTTTAAACGTATAAGAGAAAATTTTAGAAAGGACTTAATTTTAAATGAGTTCTTGCTAATTGACCAGTTTTACATATTCGGCACGACATATATATATATATATATATACATATATATATATATATATATATACATATATATATATATATATATATACATATATATATATATATATATATATATACATATATATATATATATATACATATATATATATATATATATATAAACAGAAATAAGAGAACATGTATTTATATGGGGTACACAGAGGTAAGCACCTGAGTAGGTGAGGTGCTTAGTTAATTTTCATATGTAATTAAAATATGAGGTGCCGGATTTGATTTAAAGGTGCGCTATTTAGAAGTAATCATAGGCTGATAGCAGATGACATGCTTCATAAGAGACGCTGGAATGTGTTTTCTTACAGCGAACTTTGAAAACCCCGACTCTCCCACACTGGTCGTGGGGAATATTAGAATTAGGAATGGAGTCATTAACCACCGATTCAATCATTTTTCTTTAGTAA
Source organism: Cherax quadricarinatus (assembly GCF_038502225.1). Taxonomy (NCBI): domain Eukaryota; kingdom Metazoa; phylum Arthropoda; class Malacostraca; order Decapoda; family Parastacidae; genus Cherax; species Cherax quadricarinatus. The sequence goes on from NC_091312.1 coordinate 24,026,743, forward strand.
CTGCATCCTGTTTTGTGTGTGATGGCTCCGTTGCAGTTCATAGTAAGATTTTTATTATGTGCTGATTTACAGCTAAACTTTGAGCGCATTTGATATTAGTGTGTTCAACGACTCCTATTTGCGGATACAGTATCTTCTTGTCAGATTCATGTATTTTTGTTCACGGACGTTGCAGAAGATCTTATCAACTCTTGGCATCACTGAGAATAATGAATTCTTGTATTTTTGGGAAAAGTTGTAGTTAAATTTGTTTGGATAATACTGAGTGATGTTCACTATAGCACGGTGTTTCCTCGAGATGTTTTAATTTTATAAAGTGTATGCCGAGTTGGTGATTATATTAGATCATTGTTTTTGGAGGTGCCGATTTGCAGAACTTTTTGTTATCTAGATTAAGGGTATCCTAATTTCAAAAACGGCGTTTTAATAATACCCATTACTCGGTCGAATTAGAAATGTCAGGAAATATTTGTTCAGTTTCAGGGTGACCAGGAAGTGGAGTGACGTGAATGAAGAGGTAGTGGAGATAGGCTCATCTGTAGTTTTAAGAACAGGTATAACAGAGTCCACGAAGCAAGAAACAGTAAACTCGAGAAGTTGCAAATTAAGAGGCAAGGCCAAGCGCTGATAATTGTCCCTCGTTACCAAATTAGGCGAGTACACTAATATATGCATGCATACAACCTACACACATGCAGGCATACAACATATATAAAGGAATTCTGAAAAAAATAAACTGTCTTCCCCAAAAAACACCTGAAAACAAACAAATAAATAAGCACTTCAGCCAAAGTACACATTTCCATATATCCTTACATCTCTTGATCAAAACTCCTTTATGAAGTATATCTTGATGTTTCCCAGCCCGTGGGTGTGTGTGTGTGTGTGTGAGAGAGAGAGAGAGAGAGAGAGAGAGAGAGAGAGAGAGAGAGAGAGAGAGAGAGAGAGAGAGAGAGAGAGAGAGAGAGAGAGAGAGAGAGAGAGAGAGACGTTGGTAACATCCTCACACAGTGTTTCTCTAATAAACCCATAAATATCGCCTAAAGCGAGCCAAACAAAACCATTGGAGGTCTCCACCTTGGTGTTGTCAGAACGAGCACTCACTAGATACCAGGATGTATGCAAATAGGATTTCCGTGGTCGCATAGTTTTTGTGACAGTGTTGTTTAGTATCTGGTGGTAAGTCCCCCTCTATCTTCCTCTTTACCTTCTTCTTTTCCTCTTATGTTACCTTCCAATCATCCCACGTATCACATCCCCTTCTCCCAGGATTACGTTCACTCTCCCTGTCTCATGGTCCCTTTCTCTTGTGTTACAATTTCCCACTTGTCCCCTTCTCTTGTTCCCCTCTAGTCCTAGATTTTCCCTTGTTCTAGACTTTCCTTCCTCTTGCCATGTTTACCCTTTTGTCTTACGTTCCCCTTCCTCTTGTCACACCTCCTCTCTTGTCCTACTTTCCCTTCCTCATGCCGCACGTTTCACATCTTGACCTACAATTTTTCTCTTGTTCTACGTTTCCCTCCCTTTGTCTCTTATCTTCCCTCTCCATTTTCCTCATTTTCTTCTTCCCATGCTTCTAGTTCCTCTTCTCATCGTACCGTCTCCACCCAACTACTACCTGGCCCAGAGTTCACTTTGTGTGGTCGTCGTAAGGCAGCCCCACAAAGTTTTAAAGAGTGCGAGTTCCACCCCTGTTGTCCGACAGCAAGCGTGTTACAGGAGCTACATACAACTTGCTCCTTCCACGGGAATGAGGCCTCTACAGCCTTGTTAACCTGATGAACTACACACACATACGTAATTAATAGTGCGCACCTTGAATTTGTCACCACCACCACTAGGAGAAGACCAAAGCCAAGGATGCACATACATATAAAACGCACACGTCTGTGGGTGTTTGTGGGGATCGATACTTTAATCTTTGTCCCGTCTCTTAGACCACCTTGATCAGCATCACTAACTTCTGACCTCCTGGACCTTATCATATCTCCTCTTGAAGCTGTGTATTGAGTTTGCCTCCACCATCACCTCTTCTAATCCATTTCACTTTTCAATCATCTTGAGATTAAAGAAATAGTTCCTTATATACTATGGCTCATCCGTGTCTTCAGCTTCCACTTGTCCCTTTGATCCTGGTTTCCTTAATTCAAATAATCTGTCCCTCTCCTAATAGTTCATTTGCAAGCCTTTGAACCTTTTCTAATTTCTTCACGCGCTTGACCAGGTGTGGGCTTCATGCTGGGGCAGCATATTCAATGGCTGGCCTAACATCTCTAGTGTATAAGGTTCTGAAGGATTCTTTATTTAAGTTCATGAATGTTATTCTGAGGTTTTACATATGCTATTACTGTTATCGAGGTCGTGTAATTCTGACGAAGTGTTTGATGAATATAACCCCAGGTCCTTTACTCCCTGGTATTTGTAGCCTCTCTATGCTCATGTTGTACTCGGTGTTCGGTCTGCCCTCTCGGTAAGTCACTTGCTTGACCATCTCCAATCCCTGAGGTCTCTCTGGAGTTTATCACTGTCCTCTCCTGTTCTTATTCTTCTCATTAGTTTTATAACGTCAGCCAACAGTTCCACAGGCGATAAATGACTTGCCCATGCACTCTGCCCCAGGGCCAGACTCATGGAACTCCGTGTTCATCAAGAACTGCAAGAAGCCCCTATCACGAGCCTTTTCCATCCTATGGAGAGGGAGCATGGACACGGGGGACGTCCCACAGTTACTAAAAACAACAGACATAGCCCCACTCCACAAAGGGGGCAGTAAAGCAACAGCAAAGAACTACAGACCGATAGCACTAACATCCCATATCATAAGAATCTTTGAAAGGGTCCTAAGAAGCAAGATCACCACCCATCTAGAAACCCATCAGTTACACAACCCAGGGCAACATGGGTTTCGAACAGGTCGCTCCTGTCTGTCTCAACTATTGGATCACTATGACAAGGTCCTAGATGCACTAGAAGACAAAAAGAATGCAGATGTAATATATACAGACTTTGCAAAAGCCTTCGACAAGTGTGACCATGGCGTAATAGCGCACAAAATGCGTGCTAAAGGAATAACAGGAAAAGTCGGTCGATGGATCTATAATTTCCTCACTAACAGAACACAGAGAGTAGTCGTCAACAGAGTAAAGTCCGAGGCAGCTACGGTGAAAAGCTCTGTTCCACAAGGCACAGTACTCGCTCCCATCTTGTTCCTCATCCTCATATCCGACATAGACAAGGATGTCAGCCACAGCACCGTGTCTTCCTTTGCAGATGACACCCGAATCTGCATGACAGTGTCCTCCATTGCAGACACTGCAAGGCTCCAGGTGGACATCAACCGAATCTTTCAGTGGGCTGCAGAAAACAATATAAAGTTCAACGATGAGAAATTTCAATTACTCAGATATTGTAAACACGAGGAAATTAGATCTTCATCAGAGTACAAAACAAATTCTGGCCACAAAATAGAGCGAAACACCAACGTCAAAGACCTGGGAGTGATCATGTCGGAGGATCTCACCTTCAAGGACCATAACATTGTATCAATCGCATCTGCTAGAAAAATGACAGGATGGATAATGAGAACCTTCAAAACTAGGGAGGCCAAGCCCATGATGATACTCTTCAGGTCACTTGTTCTATCTAGGCTGGAATATTGCTGCACACTAACAGCACCTTTCAAGGCAGGTGAAATTGCTGACCTAGAAAATGTACAGAGAACCTTCACGGCGCGCATAACGGAGATAAAACACCTCAATTACTGGGAGCGCTTGAGGTTCCTAAACCTGTATTCGCTGGAACGCAGGCGGGAGAGATACATGATTATATACACCTGGAAAATCCTAAAGGGACTAGTACCGAACTTGCACACGAAAATCACTCACTACGAAAGCAAAAGACTTGGCAGACGATGCAACATCCCCCCAATGAAAAGCAGGGGTGTCACTAGCACGTTAAGAGACCATACAATGAGTGTCAGGGGCCCGAGACTGTTCAACTGCCTCCCAGCATACATAAGGGGGATTACCAACAGACCCCTGGCAGTCTTCAAGCTGGCACTGGACAAGCACCTAAAGTCGGTTCCTGACCAGCCGGGCTGTGGCTCGTACGTTGGTTTGCGTGCAGCCAGCAGTAACAGCCTGGTTGATCAGGCTCTGATCCACCAGGAGGCCTGATCACAGACCGGGCCGCTTGGGCGTTGACCCCCGGAACTCTCTCCAGGTAAACTCCAGGTAACATCGACTTCAATCTCCTCTGGTAGGTCATTACTGCTTCCATAAGTTTTGCTCTCCTTGTTTCTGGACCTCCAAGGGGGTCCCTTTCTCCGTTCCTTTAGTGTCTACCTGTTTTAACGATTCTTGAAATCCCTGTCCACTGCTTACTTATCTCTGACTAGGCCTCCTGGTTGACAGTCTGATCAAAAAGAGTGTGTTTTTTATTTTGTTGTAGATAATAGTTCTTAAAATTTCAACAGAAGCGTAGCTGAAATTTGTCCTCACTGAATATCAAATTTTGTGTTGTGTACTGGAAGACTTGGTTTACATCAGCTCGGAAGTTTGTTGTGCCCTCAGTCGAAGACGCTTCGTTCAAATTTTTTTGTCTTCTGCGAACGATGATAGAGTTACAAATTGCCTGCCTATGTTGAAACTCAGAATAGGAATGAATCGAGGTAATTTTTTCCCTTTAAAGAGCTTTTCGCGCATTACAGAAAGGACACAATTTTTTGTATATATTATGTTTACATTTTGTTTGTTTTATGTTGTGTAAACAAGTTCATGTTTGGTAGACTCTCACTTTGTAACACACTTTCAAAGCCTATGATAATGTGTGTGTCAATGCCATCGCAATGAAGTAATAATGGAAAATTTCACTATTACTTTATAGCATCCTTCATAGAGTAGGGCTGCATAAGTGGTTTTAGGACTTGTGAGATGACCCGTGTCAGGACTCAGTCTACAGTGGGTACATATGACCTGTGATAAAGCTCCATTTTATTTTTTGGTGAATTTGGAGTTCGTCGAGTCTGAGCCTGAGGCAAAGTGCACTGGGAAGCTATGAGCGGCTTCTTCCAACTGGGGTTAGAGTTACGCCAATTATATTGGCAGAGTTTGACACTGCATTCACCAAAAAATTAATGTGAAGTGTCATTTTTAAGTGTGTCTAATGAATCACCAAGAGAAAAGCCGTACTGTGTCTTCAGCATTTCATCAATTTGTTATTGTCATCAGTCGAAAACTCTCTTTAGCAAGGGTCTAATGCGAGAGGTGGTTTTGTCTTTAATTTTGTATAGGAGAAAAAGGCGTTTAACACTTATTAAAATTTAGCTTAGGGCATTATGGTGTCTCTTTTGGGCATTGTGTAAAGATCTAAATTATACCTGGAGTATATCTGGAGAGGGTTTCGGGGGTCAACGCCCCCGCAGCCCGGTCTGTACTTATTTTCATTTTTGATCAAGTCTGAAATCTTAGTTCAGCGTTTTTTTTTACAACTATAGACGGAGCATCTTTCCCTTTCCACCTTTATTTTCTATTCTGTTCTTCCTTAATGTTATGAGTCTCAAATATGCTTCTAGTGCCATTTTGTCCTAGTTTACATTTGTTAATAACCTATTCATACTATTCTCCCATAAGATTATGTGTGAGTGAGGTGAAAGTGTTGAATGATGATGAAAGTAGTTTCTTTTTGGGGATTTTCTTTCTTTTTGGGCTACCCTGCCTCGGTGGGAGACGGCCGACTTGTTAAAAAAAAAGTATTTGTTCCCAGTTAATTAATGTTTGTTGTTAAAATTTAGTATAAGAAAAGCACCTTCGCAATGGCTTGTGTTGGGCTGCTCGAGTCTGGAGTCTGTAAGTCTGACTATCAATTAGTTTATGAATAGAATTTAACGTTAGATACTTATATTCTGTACAAAATCATCGTTAATTCTGAATATAACGTCAAGAGTGGTTTTCCAATCTTGCTGACTTATGCCGATTTTGTTACAAAGATGGTAGGTAGACAACAAATATTCAAGGTGATGAATTTCGAACGAAAACAGGTTAAATATTTTGCACTGGCATGAATTCTCGTCTTTACTCTGCCTAAAGAATTTACAAGATGACAAGTGTATCTTATAAGCTTGGCACCGGCCAGCAGGCCTGCTGCAGTGCTTCTCCATTTTTATGTATTTCTTAATAGTTCTTATTTCTGTAATATTTCCTTTTCAACTCGTGAGGCTTGATCTGAGACTAGGCAGCAGGGGGCAATGACCACCAAAACTGTTAACAGATATAAGACACTGCGTTTAAGGTCAGGCCTCCTGGAAGATGTCGAATTTGGAATGTGTTAGATCAGGGGTTCTCAACCAGGTTGGGGTGAATTTTAGGACTTTTCAGGGAAAACTGGGACCACTACTCAACGAAGTGTGATGTCCTGTAGATTATGTACAATATGTAGAATTGTAGCTTGTTTTTAATTTAATTTGTGACATTCAATGAAGTTCACTGAATGTCACGGATTAAATTAAAAATAAAGATAAAAATATTAATTTAAGATAAACATTATATAAATTATATTATTTGGTATGCACCTTTTGAGTCGGACAATCTTGGGAAGGGGGGTTATGACATTCTGACATATGCTTAAAAGGGTGAATGGGGAGGGAGGGGGGGAAATGTGTTAAATGGTGTGTAGGGTCATAGCGTCTGGATGAGAAGTAGGACACGTATGAGACCTTACCTTTGATATACCTTTGAAGAGTTTCGAGAGGTTTCACTGCTCTTTGTTCAGGGTCAGAGTATCGGGATGCAGAGTAAGACAAGTATGGGACCTTGTTCAGGGTCACAACTACTACATACAATGTCATGACTTACTGGTCCACACCGCACAATGAATCACATTTTATCATCAGTTTCTATTTTTTAGCACTTTGTTTCCCATAATTATTGTTTTCTTATACTAAACAGCGGGAGTCCACTCTCGTGAATCAGAGCATGAGACTTTCTTTACTGTTTTACTGGGTCTCTCTTAACTACATTCATCATTATTATTATCACTCATTTTTTCCATTAATCTTACTAACTGTCGTAATCACCAATAATTTCCATCACTGCAAAATACAAGGATAAGTTATGTACCATACCTGCCTGCTATACTGAACATATACGTAATGTAACTGAAAACAAGAATTAAAAAACCTAATACACGGTAATGGTAATGCCAGAAGAAAAATACATTACGCAAATATACAAATTAAAACAAAGAATATCTGAAAAATTGTCTTAAAATCCTTTTAAATAAAATAATGTAGCTATTACAAGCCCAAACATGAACTGCCTTAAGCACTAGGATTTACGCTAGGAAAAAAGATTAAATGTTTAACATGGTTACCGACAGAGGAGGGGAAAAAGCTACTTGCCACTGGGGTTTGGAAGGATAATTGAGTTAGTTGCAACAAAGACTCAAAGACACTTCAGTCGTGAGCGCTCGGCTCATAACAGAGCCGGGTTCAATTTCCGGGCTGGGCAAGATGTATGAGCAGGGCACCCATTTTTCTCTTTCTCTATTTAACTAGCAGTAAGTATATAACCGTATATAAGGGCACAGGGGTTCCAATTCAAGACAACCAGTACCTAACAACCTACCACCTCCAAATCTTCTCAAAATTTGGTAATCAAGGTTATCCAGTGCTCGGAACTCATCTGTAAATCTTAGTTCAATTTGACCAATAGGTCAGGAGTTGACCTAGGCCTTGTTGAGGTTGCAGGGCAATAATTTCCTTGAAAAATAACTTGGATGATGTAAATCATATAGCTATTAAATTACACATACTTATGATTAGTAGAGTACAAGGGTTCCTGTTATGCTTCAAAAATAGCAGCATCAGCAGTACTGTGTTAAATCTATGCTCTACATTTTTCTTTTATAAATCTCAACAAAAGTTTTCCCGTATGGTATGATATCTCTTCACCCTTTCGTTCATTTTGGCAGTGTAGCTTGAGGAAGTGAAGGATGGGAGGGATGAAGGAGTTGGGAACCTTCAGTTTCTAGTATCAACAAGCCTTGACTCTAGAAACAAGTCTAGTAGTTTATATTTTTCTCACCACAACCTCAATATAGACTAAAATTTTCTGTTGTTTCCGTCCATCCGTCCGCCCGCCTTCCCTGTCTCTATCTCTATTCTGTCAGAACTTGCCCCGTGGCGTTCTTTGTGAAAAGCGTGCAGACATATACGCTTTCAGGACGTCAGTTTAAAAAAACATTCTCTGCCTTCTCATCATTTTAAAAAAATGAACCCAAGATTAAATTTCAAGAGCTGACATAAACCTTATTAACAATTTCATCAAAAAGTCTCCGCAACACAGGCTTGTTATAATTTCACCTTTAATATAAGGCCGCAAAAAAAGTTAATTTAACCTGTGATTCAAGTAAAGTTTCTAGAAACTCTCAGTGCACGTTATCTAATATGCATATTCATTGCATTAAAATAAGGGGTATTCAATCTCAGTCGCATGTTATTTCCTCCAGCACTGAAGGATTTTTCAGCCAACATTGCTCGAGGATGCATCGCTGGGTGCGTTTTGAGGAACAAACTAACGCTCAGTTACAGATCACGGGCAGAGAGGTGATTATGGGAATCGTTATCATAAACACACACGCAAAATAAAAGTCGCGACTGTCCCACCTTCTTAGCTAATGATGGCATATAAAACACTCAAACAGTATAATCACACTATGCTTAAAAGCCTGAACAATTTTCCTTGAAAAGTCCCCATGAGCTTATTTGTAAACTATAGAGAGGAAATCTTGGTACTTTATAAAAAGATCAAAATATTTTTATTTTTATGAAAATAGCTCCACTGACTAGCAGGGTTGTAATAAGTAGCTACGCTGACATAATTACATTACCATAACATGGTCAAAGAATTTTCAGTACTCTTCCTTCAAAAGTAAAGGAATTACCAAGAGACTCTTCACCATCTTTAAAAACAAAAAATCTCGAGTTCCTGGAAATCATTTCTCATCGGACAGGCTGTGGTGCCTGCTTCGGACAGCAAAGCAGGAGCCCTAGTTACAGAATGGGCGGCGGAAGCGGTGAAATAACATTCAAAGTGGGAAATATTTGTGATTCTGTTACATGTACCAGTACGGTATCATGCTTCACGAAAAAAACTAAAACATTTATCCCAAAATGAATAGACCCTTTACTTGAAACACCCGTCAGGAAGGTATCTGAGAGGCTCTTGATCCAAGAAACTCAAGTTGTTGGCCCCTTCCCCGAGCTGAACATTAATGCTTCCATTTCCCAGGCTCTACATATGATACCAATGGGGTTGGCGTTTCCCCCTAATTAAAAAAAATATATAAAACATTTCACAGCACTCCCCCAGGGAAGGAAAATTCAATGGTAGGTTCGAAAAAAAAGTACTGCAAATTATATAAGGTACAAGTCAGCTGAATGTTTGCTTCAGAAACTCGAGTAACACTTTAAGAGTGATGAACAGTCATCGTATCACCTAGTTGTAGAATTTCCTCAGAAGTCAGATTATGTAAACTTTGCGCGGACAGGAGAGCAGCACACTCGTCCCAACACAGAATTGTCGAGTATGTCTCCCTGAGAAAATAGTTCTTGAAAAAGTGTATACTTTCCCTCATATAGCAGAAGTGCTTACTGCCATCGTCTCTCACCGACACTAAGGTAATACACCCACTTGAAATGTTTTAGTACACATTAAGTTACGAGACACGTATATTATTATTATAATCTAATCAAAAAGAAGCGCTAAGCCACGAGACACGTATAACCACAGGAAAAATTCGCTTGGATAATTTGTGCTACCCACTACGAATATTTTTTTATTTATTAACATATCCTCTTTAATAAATTTAATGAGAGAAACATTTTTAATTATACTAAAACTTTACATAACTATAAAACATAACATGTATGTAGTTGTCATGTATAGAAACTTAGAAAGTTCCTCAAGCCAGTTCATCACTAACCAGGCTGTGGTGTATATGTCGAACTTTGTGCGTCTAGTACCAAAAGCCTGATCAGGCAATTCATCAGACCTGATCTGAGACCGGACCCGGGATGAGAGAGTGAGGGTACGGTAACCGCCAAAATCGTCGTCTGGCAACCCATAGGTTATTTTCTTTTATTGACACATGGGCCGTTTCCCACCAAGGCAGGGTGACCCGAAAAAGAAAAAACACTTTCATAGCTATGTGATGTGATGCATTTAAATTCTGAACCTACTCTGTGTAATATACTAATATCTGCGCTCACAGAAAGTCACTGAAAATTAAAATCATCAAGCCATTACCAAAATTCGGCCAGCAAAATTTCCTTCGCTACAGTGCGCATTAAAAAATACAATAGCATGGAAAATGGACAAGCCTTCCGAAGCACCATGATATTCCCTGCGACTCTTCAAAAACACAAAACGCTTGCATTAATCTCCCAGGAATATTCCACTAGCTTCGCCTCTTGTGAAGCTGCTCCTGGGCCTCGGCTCACCCCACCAGCCTGCCTTCCCACTCCCGCGCTGCAACTTATTCTCCTCTTATATTGCTCTTTTTCTTACGCATTACCCGCATTACCTACCTGACGATTCCGGGGGTAAGGGGAATATCACTGACCCCCTCCCCGCCCAAGTCCCAGATCAAACTTCCTAGTTATGACCTCATCAAATTGCAACTGATAATAGCTGCATGCGGGTCAACATAGGCATCACAGCTCAGCTAATCAGGAACCAACTTTAAGAACTTGTCAAGTTCCTTTGTGGCAGGGGCAGCACCAGAATTTTTGTACTGAGGAGGTTTAGGGGTGGCTATCGGGTTAGGAGGGAAAGGAGGGGAAGGGGGTGGAACTGGGAGACTTGTTCTTCATGAAGCAGCGTTATTATTACTATTTTTATTTGGAAGGCTTTGGGAGCTGAGGGAATTTCTGAGGGGATGAAACTTTTCCCTCAGGCTCCCCTCTGTCGACGCTGCCCCTGCCTCCCGAGATCTGCTAGATGTTAAAAGATTTTGGTCCCTTTACACCTACTGAGTTATACCTTTTACTGCACCCCTGCTTTTCATTGGGGAAATTTTGCAAGGTTGTTGAGCCTGTTGCTCTCGTAAGAAGTGATTTTGATGTGCAGATTTGGTATCAAAAAATTCTGAAATTTTCAGGCTTATGATGTGGCTGTCTCGTCTACGTTCCAGGAGTACCTTAGGCTTTTAACATTCCCTGTTTACATAACATTTTAAATTAAGATAGCGTACACGAACTTACATAAACTTATGCCTACCAACAATTATGTAAATTAAAATAACGAAGTCGACGTCTGATAGCGGGGAGGATCTAGGCAAAAATGAGAAACTTCAAAATCTTCACATTTTTATGTGTGTGAGGATGGGCTGCACTCTGATGCTTTCTTGCTCTAATGGGTGTAAACAAGTATTGTTTAATCATGAGGTTGTTCCATCTCCTCACCTATATATCGGAAAATATATCAGTCTCTCCATCCAATGTTTTTTCACCTTTGTTCCGTGAACGGATCAAAACAATAATCCACACCACCCGTTATTTCCGTGCGGTATGGACGGTAGTGCCAGCGGCGTTGCCTTTTACAAAGCAGCAACCTGAACTTCACTGAGTGACTCGATGAATGGAAAAGGGATACTTTTGTGTTCATATTTTCATTGATGAAAACTGAGGAACACAAATGATAAAGAAAAGCAGGAAGATTACTGCATGTACAAAAGGGTTTTAAATATAGCATGCCAGTGACAGGGTGTGGTGTGACTAATGAAACAGGTTCAATGTTGTTGTTGGTGTTACTTCTTAATTAGATCGTAAAAACAAAAGAGCGAAGGTAGTAAGTTAGTAGACAGCAACCACCCAAAGAGGTCCTATCTTTCTGTGGTATGAAAGTAAAAAGGAAACCTGTTAACTGGTCTTTTTTTTTCTTTATGAATACGTAAGGTGACAAACATGTATTTTTAACCAGCATACACTTATCTTTACTTTCCTATATGTTTCTTAAAGCAGAAGCTTGTCTTCCCGTAATATTTCATTTCCAATATTGGAGTCCTGGTTCGAGATCGAAAGGCGGGGGGTAAATATCCCCGAAACCACTAACAAATATAACAGATAACGGACAGAATGAAGTACAAGAAAAAACATATATATGAAGTACAATTCAAAACTGGGTTTGTGGTAACACTACAGAGCAGGTGTTTCGTAGCTCGATCTGAGGTCCGGGGATCGATCCCCCGGTACGGCTGGAAAACATTAGGATGTGTTTCCATAAGGTACCTGCTCTCTCTGTTCACCCATCAGTAAAATGGGTAAACGAGTGTTAGTAGACTGGTGTGGATCGCATCCTTGGACAAAATTGACCTAATTTGCCCAAACTGCTCTGCATAACAAGGGGCTTTCTACGTAGTAGTGTCACTGATGTCAGCTAGGCCTGTATACCATATACTTGTAGAAATAAAAATATTATTATTATAGTGCTAGCTAGGCTGCCAGCTTCTAATGGATGCTTCCACAACTGTAGCTTCCACTAAAGTATACTTATGATACCTACTCTAATGTTATGTATCCTACAGTAACCATAATTATTAAACATTGCAATGGTTATTTTAAAGTATTAGCATATGTATGTGTATCTATTTGCTTACCTGTGCTTATGATGAGCACTGGGTAGTGTACTCCAGGACAGGCATGCAGTATTTATCTCCCCATCAAACACAAGTATACACGAGCACCTCGCCGTTATATTTGTCCCACAATTAAACTTTATTTACTTGTCAATGTTTATTTGTTCGCCAGGTGGGCGTGATTGAGTTTGGCGACCTGACACATGGAACTTGTCTGCATTGGTCTGCGCCGTATTCTCACACAACGAGTGATAGCCAGATAAAACTGAAAGTTTGCAGGTGCTGCTCAGTCATCAGCAAGCGTTACTAGAAGTGTCGAGACCGGACTCTTAATTTGCTTATTTAAAAGGTTTACATAAACTTTCTTATATTAAAATAATAAAAAACTGTATGTGTTAATTTACAGGAAGCATTAAATAATAGATATTGGGAATTTCTTATGAAAAACAACGTACCTAAGAAAAATGAGGATAGGCTGGGATCCGAGGTTCATATGCTGCTTACTTTCAGCCATTCACAACTGACATTTTAATCCATACTCATTCACTGGTCAAATTTGTTCTTCGCCTACTACAACTGAGGTGCAGAGGCTCTTTAATCAAGCACCATTAATAGTGACTGAACAGTCAAAAGGGCGTTTTTGAAGACATGTCAAAAGCTGATTCTCAATTCCATTTCCTTAGTACAATGTTTTAGTTCACCTTTTTTTTTTATTTAATAGTATATTGTGACATACTTGTGTTCTATCTCGAGAATTCGTCTACCCTCGTAGCCTGCCACCGGCAAGCTTTCCTTGTTGATAGTCTGGTCAACCAGGCTTAATGCTGTTAGCCCGCGAACTGACAGCCATCACAAGCCGGCTGATGAGGAATTTACAAAAAGTCTTGGGCCAAACATGTTGACAGTTTTCTCTACCTGTAGTGTTGTACTTATGGTTCCTCACTCCTGCTTTTTACTGGGTATATTCTACACTTCCTCCTATATCTTTCACACTAATAATGACGGAAGTTTTTATCAATACCCAAGCCTCAGTCTAGAAAAAAAAATAAAATAAAAAAAAAAAAACCTGATCTCCAGTATCTCCCGTGATCATCATTCCTCCCTCCCCCCGGACCCAGTCTCAGAACAAGCTTGGTTTTCTGGTCAGGCTGTCTTACAGGTGACATTCTGAGGGACGCACCACAACCCAGCTGCTAAGAAATGGTTTGCAGAAACCACAAACACGTGTGCAGGATGGATGATGCCAACAATGGGTGTGTGTCGATCCCCCGCAGGTTATAAACTCCCACGTCGTGAATCAGCGCTACAGCTGCTTCAGAACAGAATCAAACTCAGAATCCTGCAAGTGGCCACCAGTCATCTTTGTAAGACTATAGCAGAACACCATAATAACTAAATATTGACTAAATATAGACCTTATCAATTGTCTATATACCTGGAATTTACCTGATGTTGATTCCAGGATTGTTCACGGCTGCGGCTCGGTCTCTCACGAGAGCTTTCGTAAAATATATGTTCCTCTAGTTTTATCCACTTGTAAATTATATGTTATTTTTGCTTTCGTTTTTGGGAGTACAGGTTGAAGGCTCGCTGGCGCTGAGAATATACTTCAGGTACAGCACCACTTGCATAAAAACCAAGGTGAGGTCTTCATCTAGTCTCTAATATTTTCTCTAAAGCCTAAACTAAAATCAACTTATAATACCGCTTCATTTTCCTAACATTGGCCAGTAATTAGGAAGCTTACTGCTCGCAATTACTAGCAATATTCAATTTTATATTAATGATGCAAGACTAATGAGGATGCTACTGTATGATAATTATCAGGGGAGAACCCATTAAATAAATGTCAACATAATTATCTTTTGTAATTCTCTTCATTAAAAATGCACGACTGGTGGAGCAGGCGGGGCCGGTGGTTGGGGTGTCCATGGACACAGTAAGCTGGCGTCATAATCATTAAGAGTTACTATGCCATAATGTAGCCCGTTAAGGCTGTACATTACACATAGTGCCATGCTAATTGTTGCTCGTTTACCCATTCACTATCACCCTTCACAGTTCACACCAGAACCATTAACGTATAGATACAACGCATTTATCACGAGTAAGCCACTAATTAAGTATATTTTATACAAAGTTTTTATATCTTTGAAGAGATTACAGAAATTAGTCTCTTAAGATACCAAGAATATATGACGCACAATTTTTACTAGTAAGTTCGTGTTTGTCATTATAACCGTATGCTTATCCTGGAGGTAAATGACCTTGTACAGACAAGTGACCATGTCTTGTATAAATCAGAGCGTCGCACGTAACCTTTGTATACGTGCCGTACTTATGATTAAATCGTCCGTAATAGGTGATTACAGCTGGGCCAAATATGAAAACTGTCAACATCCTACATCCACGACTATTCAGCTTACAACTAACAGGTATCTGAGATAATGTGTGGAAATTTTTGAGAAGAAATTAGATCACTACCTACGCCAAGTGCCAGAGGGCCGCCAAGATACCTGTGACCTGCCTGGTTGAACATGCAATCAATAGCCGCAAACCAGAGTAGCAAATCTGGAAGCCGGCCACAGGTGTAATGCACGTGTCACAGGAGCTTCTTATTTGTACCTGCCATGAATTTTACACTCAGCTTTCCTAGATGAACTGTTATATGTTGAGCGCTTTCCATTAATATTTATACACCTAAGCACATAGAGCAAAGTATTTTGATTTTAGAAATTCGATAACGTGTTTCATTTTCAGAGATGGTGCAAGGATTCAGCTATGATGAGTGAATCTGTTGACATTAAGTGTTTCATAGGTAAATTTTATATAATAAATCTGCCATTAAAAAACGAGACGAATTATATTATCTCACACTTCAGAAACAACACGGCGAGGAGCATCCTGCTGTCTTCTACGAGTATATCAGTAATCAAACTAAACAACACAGAAAGGGTATATAAACCAGGGTGTACAGTACTGTCATACAGTAGGGAAGGGGAAGATGAGTCACATCCATTACCCCTCAGTAACTTCCACTTTAACGGCCATTTAAAGACTGACACCTAAACTCCAATGGCTGATATCCCATACCCAATATTAAGACTATAATGTTCATACTAAATTTACTTGAATACTAGTATTAATAAAAATTCAGGATTCTCTTTTATTGTGGTCTGAAGATATCTCTAAGAAATGCTTAATTATAAGCGATTAGTATTATCCCTAAAAGTGAATCTAAATGGTTACTAAATGGTAAGGAGGCTTCTTCACACGCCTTGGTAAGTAAAGGGGGGGTTTCAGTAGTGTCAATTATGAAGTGGTCACTTAAGTGGACGTTACTAAGTGGAGTACCTATTAATCTTTTAACTCAGCCTAGGATAATGGGTGGCACACTCATCCATCCTTACCTAGTATGGCAGATATCCTGGTGTATAAACACGGAGAATACTTTAATTCCTATTTATGTACATGTGAATTGTGGCCCTAATGACTCCACTAGAGTCCACATGCCTTCAGTCTTAGTAACAACACAGCGCTGAACACCTTGCTCTCTACTACGAATATAAATCAACGTTATGCTTCCTCTTGCAATTAAGCTACAAATTGTGAATCATTATGAACACATAAATCGGCTACAAACGTGAACACGCACTATCTGTAAACGACATGAAATTGGCATTTCTTCAATGAATGAGTAATAAATAATGGAACACGTTTGGAAATATGACTAGTTCGTAAATAGCTTCAACAGTAAGTACAATAAAAACTAATTCACGATAGTCACTAGAAAGTTAAGAGGCAAGGCCAGGAACCGAAGCTCACCTACACCACACCCAGAGCAGGTTGTTATAAATCTTTAAATTTTATACAAGCTCACAAGCAATGTTTAAAGATTAAATCTAAGAACACTTTAACAATAAAAACAAATGTCTCATTGACATATTACATGCTTTTTCTACTTAGTGTTGGCTTTATGCAGTTGTACATTCCACGAGTAATGGAAATGTGATGTGCAAGTAAAACGGAGGTGGTGAACGTTTGGTGGCGAGTGATGAGTGTGTGATGGGGCGTGCAAACGTTCATGGTAGTGCGCTATGGTGTTATTAACACAAGTGACAGCATTATGGCAGTGTGAGTTTGTATACAGACAGGTATTAAGGCTGATGGCCAAGGCAATAATGACTACTGGAAATGTTTGTGGACGTGTTATTGTTAGGGACGGTGAGACCTGTCAGGACATTTGTTAGGGACGGTGAGACTTGTCAGGACACTGAGTATTCAGATGTGTTTGACAAGTTGAGACAAACATCCATTATTAACCTTTACATTAAAATCAAGAATACTTTAATTATTAAAACAGGAATTAAAGTAAACTGTGTGTACATTATACACACGAGATATACTAGCATCTCTATATGATCTGTTCTTTATTTTTGAGGCACTATTGAAAAACAGAGTCCGCCAGTATTTTAACTTTTTAAATTCAGTTTTTTGTAAATTTATAGATTCAATGTTCAACACATTTATTTTTCCTTAACTTTTCAAACAATTACATACATAATTTTTGTTTCCAATCACTTCACAAAAAGCTTTCATTTTTGCTGACATATAGCTATTTGAACTATTTGTTTAGAAACAAAGTGCGGTCATTCTTCACGATCATTACTAACACATCAGCCACACTACCATCAGGTCTGTCTCAATGCCCATATGGGGCTTCTATACACATATACTTGCTAATTATGAATCTACCCAAAAAATATTCCTAGTTCATTCCTAAATGATTAGAAACCTACACAGAAGAAACTCTAGTTAGAATTGCTGACGTGTGGAGCAAACAGTCAGTACGCTCTCTCCTTGTTGCCTTTATATGTAAATGGCTCCGGGGATCATTCATCCTTCACTACTCTTAAACTTTCATCTTGCCTTCTGTAGACAGCAAATATCCAGGGAGGTACTACCGTCCTGCCAACTGAGTGCAAAATGGAAACCTGTTATTGTTTTAGATAATAGTAGGATTGTTGGTGTTTTTCTGTCTTACAAACACGCAAGATAACAAGTTCATCTTGCTACTTCTACTTACACTTGGGTCACACTAAACATGGATATACAAGTATATGTTTACCCATCCACCTGAGTTTTCTTCTGTCTTCTTAATAGTCCTTGATCATATATATTTTCTTTTATCTACATGGGAACTGCAGAAGAATCATTCCTCCATAAGCCAATGCCTTCTCCTGTATTAATTACTAAATGTAAAAAGAAGAAAACCTTAATCAAGTTGGGATGTTTGAATGTGCGTGGATGTAGAGCAGATAAGAAAGAGATGATAGTGAATGTTATGAATGATAAGAGGCTGGAAGCCCTAGCTCTAAGCGAAACAAAGCTGAAGAGAGTAGATTATCTGAGGGATGAGAAATAAACGGATTAGTTCAGGTGTATCTGATAGAGTTTGAGCTAAGGGATGTTGAATGATCAGCTATGTAAGGAAAAGAGGAATTATAAATGCATAAATTCAAGGAATATGTGGATTAAAATAAGGGTCAGATGCAAAAAGTGGGTTCAGTATTTATGCACCTGAAGAAGAAGGGGAAGGGGGTGTAGGAGCGAGATTTTCGGAGATGTTAAGCGAGTGTTTAGGGAGTTTCGAAATGAGTAAGAGAGTAATTGTAGTGGGGGACCTAAACGCTACTAAAGTGGGAAAAGCTGTTGTAGAAGGCGTAGTAGGTAAGTGTGGCAACAGAAGTGCATGAAGGAGGAGATGGATAGTAACAGAAGTGTATGAAGAAGGGGATGGGGATAACAGAAGTGCATGAAGAAGGGGGATGTGTGATAACGGTTCGCTACTGACGGTAAACTGCTTGGGCCATTACCGAGTGCAGTGTTGCCTGATGTACTGCTTGTGGTCACGATCACGGTCCTCCGCTCCTTTCTTGCTTTCCCCACACTGGCTGAACGTGGCCAATCTGCAGTGCATCCACTTCCCTAGTGTGTTTCACCACTGACCACTTGTTGGTTGAGCTACTTACTACTCTACTAGTTTTGGACCAAAGCTAGGGTGCAGGATCACTAACACACCTGCGGGTAACCCCCACAATGAACCTACCACATTACACCGCACACTTTTGTGTTTACCTGGAGTGTTCAAATGGTTAACACCCTCGCGGTCTGGTCCCAGACCAGGCATTCTGGTGGATGGCCTGATCAACCACGCTGTTGGTGCTAACCATACTTAGTCCAACGTAAGTACCACTGTGAAAAATGACAAATGCAATGCAATGCTATCCTTTGTTGACAACGTTTAGCCCACACAGTGAACTTTATCAGGTCACGAAGTTGATAAAGGTCACTGTGTGGGTGAAGCGTTGTCAATAAAGGATTGCATTATACTGCATCTCCGTCTTTTTCCAGGGTGTCGTTTTTTTCTACCATCTGCGTTTAAGCACCACAGCCCGGCTGATCAGGATCTTGAGAAACTTGTTCAGTTCTTCCTCGAAGACAGCCAAGGGTCTGCTGGTAATCCCCCTTATGTAAGAAGGGAGAACGTTAAAAAGTTTTGGCTCCTTCACACTTACTGACTTTTCCTTTGGGTAATTACAGAAACGTATTTGCCCGCAGCCACTCAAATCATTATGAAGCTCTGTATAGTCTGCAGTCAATCAAACAAACGGGCTTCCACATGGATAAATTGTCATTTTTGTGGAAATTGGTGTCACGCCCCTTGTGCAGATATCCAAGAACTAGCTAAAAGCAGTATTAAAACAGGGAAGTGTTTTTGGGTATGCCCAAATGAGGAAAATCTGTGGACTAAAATCACAAGGGTATTAAAAGAGGATAACATCAAAGCTGCTTTCATAGACAACCTGGAAGCTTTCTACAACAGATGGGAACATAAAAAGTCTGGGCTGAATGGTACTGCCCTTGATACTGGCCATGTAGTCAGAAACTGTAAGGCTGGAGGTGATGTCATGGTAGTCAGTAAATGTGGGGGCTGATAGTGCTGTCCTGGGAGACAGTAATAGTGAAGCGGGAGGTGCTGTCCTGGGAGGCAGTAATGGTGAAGCTGGAGGTGCTGTCCTGGGAGACAGTAATGGTGAAGCTGGAGGTGCTGTCCTGGGAGACAGTAATGGTGAAGCTGGAGGTGCTGTCCTGGGAGACAGTAATGGTGAAGCTGGAGATTTTGTCCAGGTAGTCGGGAATTATACGCAGGAAGGAATACATATAAATGACCTCATAGGGGACAGGAGCCGTAGTGGGGAAACAAGTGTAGTCAAAGATAAGATAAAACCAATATTGCAAACTAGAAATACCACAGGAAATAGCAAACAAGAGGACTCCACTAGCTATACTGAGGATATATTACCAAAAACAACTGGTGGGAGCTCCATTGTTGGTGCTAGGGAGGAAAGGAATAAGACAGGGAAACATGCACCAACAGGGAATACAGTCACAGAAACCCAAGGCAAACGGAAACCAAGCCTGTGCACATACTATGCACTTGGTATCTGCAGACATGGGAAATCTGGAAAAACAGACGGGACGTGCAACTATGACCATCCTAGAAAATGCCATGCCCATATGACAACAGGAAAATGCAAACTCCCTTCCTGTAAGCTTTTTCACCCTGAAATGTGTACCTCTTCAGTACAGGAAAGACTGTGCTATAACTTAAATTGCCAGGCACACCATCTAAAGGGTACAAAAAGATACAAAACATCCAGGCCATGGGAAAACCTGGGTAGCCACAGCCACTCAAGAGGGAGAGGTTTTTTAGTGCCAGAAAGGAAAAAAAACTGGCAGGAAATGGCAGAAATCGTACACCAAATACAGTCATCCCTGGAGTGGAACCACAGTCGATGGCCTCCACTCCAAACCAACAGATACAGATACTAATGCCGGAAAAAAAATCCCCCCCCCAGTACCAACAATACCACCAGTCCGATGACATTCTTCTTTGCAAATATACAGGGTCTAAAGCCAGCAACAAACAACAAAATACCTTTCATCCGTGGACTGCTTGCAGAGGCAAAGGCAATGTTCGCGGCTTTCACTGAGACCCACATAAATGATCACTTGGACAACGAAATATGGATCCCAGGTTACAACCTATACAGATGTGACAGAGTGAACAGGCAAAAGGGGGGGGGGGGGTTGGCCTGTACATTGCAGAGTCACTTGTTTGCACAGAACTGCTAAATGCCTCAAATGATGTAGTGGAAGTTTTAGCAGTAAAGGTCGAGAACCAAAACCTAGTCATTGTGGTAGTCTACAAGCCTCCGGATGCAACATCCCAGCAATTCCAGGAACAGCTGTTAAAAATTGACCACTGTCTGGAAAATCTTCCAGCTCCTGCACCCAACATCTTGCTCCTGGGGGATTTCAACTTAAGGCACCTAAAATGGAGGAATATATATAGCAAATAATATTGTTGCAGTAATAACACCAGGAGGCAGCTCTGATGAAAACTCACACTCACACGAGCTTTTAAATCTCTGCACAAAATTCAATTTAAACCAGCAAATAATAGAGCCTACTAGACTGGAGAATACACTAGACCTCATCTTCACTAACAAAGATGATCTGATAAGAAATGTCACCATATCAAAAACAATATACTCAGATCACAACATAATTGAGGTTCAGACATGTATGCGTGGAGCCCCAGACCGACATAATGAGACTAGTCACGAGGGAGCATTCACCAAATTCAACTTCAATAACAAAAACATAAAGTGGGACCAAGTAAACCAAGTCCTAACCGATATAAGCTGGGAAGATATACTAAGCAACACAGACCCCAACGTATGCCTAGAACAGATTAACTTGGTGGCACTCGATGTATACACAAGGTTTATTCCTCTAAGAAACAGGAGGAGTAGATGTAAAATAGAAAGAGACAGGCGCTCCCTTTACAGGCGACGGAAAAGAATAACAGAGCGGCTAAAAGAGGTCAATATATCTGAAATGCGTAGGGAGACACTGGTCAGAGAAATAGGAAGCATCGAACTCAAGCTAAAGGAATCTTATAGGAGTCAGGAATCGCGGGAAGAACTAAAAGCCATAAATGAAATCGAAAGAAACCCAAAGTATTTCTTCTCCTATGCCAAATCAAAGTCGAGAACAACATCCAGTATTGGGCCCCTACTTAAACAAGATGGGTCCTACACAGATGACAGCAAGGAAATGAGTGAGCTACTCAAGTCCCAATATGACTCAGTTTTTAGCAAGCCGCTAACCAGACTGAGAGTCGAAGATCAAAACGAATTTTTTATGAGAGAGCCACAAAATTTGGTTAACACAAGCCTATCCGATGTTATCCTGACGCCAAATGACTTCGAACAGGCGATAAATGACATGCCCATGCACTCTGCCCCAGGGCCAGACTCATGGAACTCCGTGTTCATCAAAAACTGCAAGAAGCCCCTATCACGAGCCTTTTCCATCCTATGGAGAGGGAGCATGGACACGGGGGTCGTCCCACAGTTACTAAAAACAACAGACATAGCCCCACTCCACAAAGGGGGCAGTAAAGCAACAGCAAAGAACTACAGACCGATAGCACTAACATCCCATATCATAAAAATCTTTGAAAGGGTCCTAAGAAGCAAGATCACCACTCATCTAGAAACCCATCAGTTACACAACCCAGGGCAACATGGGTTTAGAACAGGTCGCTCCTGTCTGTCTCAACTATTGGATCACTACGGCAAGGTCATAAATGCACTAGAAGATAAAAAGAATGCAGATGTAATATATACAGACTTTGCAAAAGCCTTCGACAAGTGTGACCATGGCGTAATAGCGCACAAAATGCGTGCTAAAGGGATAACAGGAAAAGTCGGTCGATGGATCTATAATTTCCTCACTAACAGAACACAGAGAGTAGTCGTCAACAGAATAAAGTCCGAGGCAGCTACGGTGAAAAGCTCTGTTCCACAAGGCACAGTACTCGCTCCCATCTTGTTCCTCATCCTCATATCCGACATTAACAAGGATGTCAGCCACAGCACCGTGTCTTCCTTTGCACATGACACCCGAATCTGCATGACAGTGTCTTTCATTGCAGACACTGCAAGGCTCCAGGCGGACATCAACCGAATCTTTCAGTGGGCTGCAGAAAACAATATGAAGTTCAACGATGAGAAATTTCAATTACTCAGATATGGTAAACACGAGGAAATTAAATCTTCATCAGAGTACAAAACAAATTCTGGCCACAGAATAGAGCGAAACACCAACATCAAAGACCTGGGAGTGATCATGTCGGAGGATCTCACCTTCAAGGACCATAACATTGTATCAATCGCATCTGCTAGAAAAATGACAGGATGGATAATGAGAACCTTCAAAACTAGGGAGGCCAAGCCCATGATGACACTCTTCAGGTCACTTCTTCTATCTAGGTTGGAATATTGCTGCACACTAACAGCACCTTTCAAGGCAGGTGAAATTGCTGACCTAGAAAATGTACAGAGAACCTTCACGGCGCGCATAACGGAGATAAAACACCTCAATTACTGGGAGCGCTTGAGGTTCCTGAACCTGTATTTCCTGGAACGCAGGCGGGAGAGATACATGATTATATACACCTGGAAAATCCTAGAGGGACTAGTACCGAACTTGCACACGAAAATCACTCACTACGAAAGCAAAAGACTTGGCAGACGATGCACCATCCCCCCAATGAAAAGCAGGGGTGTCACTAGCACGTTAAGAGACCATACAATAAGTGTCAGGGGCCCGAGACTGTTCAACTGCCTCCCAGCATACATAAGGGGGATTACCAACAGACCCCTGGCAGTCTGCAAGCTGGCACTGGACAAGCACCTAAAGTCGGTTCCTGACCAGCCGGGCTGTGGCTCGTACGTTGGTTTGCGTGCAGCCAGCAGAAACAGCCTGGTTGATCAGGCTCTGATCCACCAGGAGGCCTGGTCACAGACCGGGCCGCGGGGGCGTTGACCCCCGGAACTCTCTCCAGGTAAACCCTCAACATGCCCGTGCCCGGTTTCCATAGCTGCTCTACACTCGCAACCTGCAGACATCGTTACTAGTGAGAAAATAAAAAAAACTAATAAGCCGCAGGGGATTTCGTTTAAATTCATATCGTTCATAAGTCTGGCCCCCCTGCAAAACGTGCACCATTACAAGTGAGCTGCACAAGACAATATATTCACCTTCACACCACTTTTACCACAGCTGTATACACTGCCACAATGTGTCCACTAGCACACTGTATATGCATACTACCACACCGGATAGTGTAAGTGTATAGACTACCACAGTGTGTGTGGAACCAGGAGCTGTGACTCGACCCCTGCAACCACACATAGGTGAGTACCATCCAGTGCAGTAGTGGTGGTGGTTGGAGGGCAAGGCGGGGACAAAAGGACGGACGAGTTATCATAAACAGTGATAATAACAGTGCACAACACCACAACATCCCTACACAGCCTCCTCCAACCACCTCGTTTCATACGTTTTTAATTCTAGCGCTTCCAAAGAAAATCCTCATTGTTAACAAAATCGACACACATTTACAGCGATCAACTTCAGTAACTTCTTCAGTGGAGGGCGGAGGTGAAATTATTGGATGACCAGAAAAGCAATTTTATATCCTCTTCTGATTTCTAAAGGCTGTCTTGGTATTTTTACAAAAGAAAATATTCACACACACACACAAAAAAAGGGCAATGACACTAGATAAATCTGGTCAGTGTAGTTTAAAATTTATAACTTTAAAACAAATTTGATTTAAAAAGATAAACAATGAAAAATATATCATTCCTTCAAGAACACTAAAGATGACCGGGGAACGAACGAGCGCGTGCACACACACACGAACATGAAATCCGTTTCTACTACGTAAGTAGACCCTCAAGACTGGTTGAGGTATGCCTTGATGCTAGTGAAGGGCACTTTTTGAATCAAGAATACCTCTCATTTCCTTGGCGCTGAGGTCCCTTCGGACTCTGCTTCTCGTACCGAGAAGATTTCTAATAACATGCTTTTGCAAAAAATTATAAGATTGTGTTTTCCAGAGAAATTGGAAATAATAATAATTTTGAAGTTTAAACATGAATCCGTAAGCCCGGACTCAAATACAAATTAATCCTGAGCAGCTGAGCTGTTGTACCTTTAAGGATCTTTGAGGTACAAGCAACAACAGAGGTGTGGTACCTAGTGAGACAGCTAAACGCAGCAGCAGCAACAGCTGGGCTGTACTACGAACCTGAGCCCGTGAGTTACAAGGAATTCAGTTATAGTGCCTAGTATATGAAATTAAGCTACAGCCAGCAGCAGTAGCAACTGAAGTGTTGTACCTACATGGGCCTGAGTCATATGCAGCAGAAAATGAGCTGCCGTACCAACATGTGTCTGAGCTAGCTGCAC
>NC_091312.1:24056768-24229268 GCF_038502225.1 Cherax quadricarinatus
GCAATATTAATCCCGAGCATTAATTGAAGCAAGCCTCAGGGAATGTGCCTTCAACACAGTCAAGCAAGCAGACGTGAAGGCGCATATTAACAAATGTTTAAACCTGTCAAGATCTTCATGGTTTATCCAACACAATATAATTAAACTATGTACATAATTATTCGAGCATAATTATATAACCAAACAAATGGAATATAAAACTTGGATTTAACTAAGCTTGTACAATAAAACGAGAGTCGAGAAAGCAACAGTACGATATATATACATGTATATATATATATATATATATTTATATATATATATATATATATATATATATATATATATATATATATATATATATATATATATATATATATATATATATATATATATATATATATATATATATATATATATATATATATATATATATATATATATATATTATATATATATATAATATATATATGTATAATATATATATATATATATATATATATATATATATATATATATATATATATATATATATATATATATATATATATATATGCAAAACAACCACTCTGAAAGAATAGAGAAATTCCAAGCGCTTTGGTGACTACTCACATTATCAAGGATAATGTGAGTAGTCACGAAAGCGCTTGGAATTTCTCTATTCTTTCAGAGTGGTTGTTTTGCATATTCTGAAATCACCTGTTTACTGTGATCTTATTGCATATATATATATATATATATATATATATATATATATATATATATATATATATATATATATATATATATATAATGTATATATATATACATGTATATATATACATGTATATATATATGCATGTAAATATATATACATGTATATATATATATATATATATGTATATATATATGAGTCGCTCGTTTCATCTTTCTACACACAGTTGATTACTGTTATGACACGTTATGTTCCGCGACAATTTTCATTGTGCCTTGAATATATATATATATATATATATATATATATATATATATATATATATATATATATATATATATATATATATATATATATAACAGCAATCAACTATGAGTAAAAAGATGAAACGAGCGACCCACACACCTCTCAACACATCATACAACTGTAAGACTGAACAATCCTCACCAAGTATACACGCAGCTAAAAACACATCAGCTTTAATCACCCAAATAATCTATATCCTACATAATATTAAAATACAAGCAAGCATAATTTATACTAGGTACCTGCGCATTACAGCACAGCCAGACAAGTCCAGTAACGCAGACCAATGCGCTAAGTAGAGACTAAATACCTGAATGAAACTACCCTGGAGAGAAGGAACAGGGAAAACATGATCATGAGAGCTGCATAAGGAAGATTGGAACAGATTGCTTGAAATGAGAAGACCAAGAACAAGGCATCAAGGAACAAAGGTTCTTTGATGCCGGTAAAGGGCTCTTGACCCATGGAATTGAACCAGTGCTCCCATTCCTCGAAATTAACTTAATTGCCTTCCACTTCCATTCGCTATATTGCTCCTACGAGTTTAGCTCTTTCCATAAACATATAATAATAGATGCAAAATTATAAACGCTGATGAGTCATACGGAAGTAGAAAATACTTCTTCGGTCTTAAAGTGAGCAGGGAAGTGTAATTAGTTGACGAAGCAGTTTGCTTGTATGTACTAATCTATGTATAAGATGCTAAAGGCAGGAGATCTACTCTAAACTTGTGCGTTTAGCAATCTTCTTATTATTGAATTGCTTATTTTGACAGTCTGATATTAGTGCTATCGATCTCCAGTTTTTATTAACAATTTGCTTTGCTGGCCACCTTCATCAGTAGTTTTTACTGAATGGATGATGTCTCGACTTTCTCCACAAAATATGTAAAGAATTATTTTTTTATGAATATGAAGTGCAATGATTCTGAACCTGTGGACTTTTGTTGGATAGTGTTACTGACAGCAATTAAGCCAGCCTCTATACACTTTCGCCATCTTAAATCTTAAAAGGGTTAATGACTATTCGAGCATCACTGAATTTCACGAGGTGTCCAACATCGCCCCCGTGTTGAACATTCGCGTTTCTACGGTCACCACGGTTGCAAGCGTTTTTGTGTTCTCTGATCTTTACATCCAGAGATCTGGATGTTTTCCCCACATACTTTGTCACACGTCCCACATGATATAGTGTATAATCCTGCGCCCGTGCCAGAGTCATTCTTGGGTTTTTGTACTAAGTCTCTAATAGTAGTTGAGGAGCTGGTGGATATTTTAGCAAGTTTTCTATCATGAAGTTTAGAACATTAATTGTAACGTTGCTGACTGGTAAAACGATGTAACTTGGAGGCTTTCTTTCAATGGGATTGATGTTAATCTTGTTGAGGATGCGTGTCGCACGTTTCCTGCAATCACCTATGAAATGTAGTGGCAAGTCTAGCGAACTTTTATAAAAGAATGTGTGATGTGCGTTATTCCTCAAGGAACTACGGATTAGAAATTCTGTAAGCTCTCAGAAAGAGGCCTATAACTACTCCTCTTTTAGTTCTGGTGTCATGGTGTGAGAAGAAATGTATAAGATCGTTAATGTAGGTAGGTTTACGGTAGACTTCAATGATTTACCTTCAATGAGTTTTAAGAGCTTTCCTACTCTGGAAGCTTGACCCTGGGCCAAGCTTGTCTAGTGCTTGGCTTGTCAACCAGGCTGCTGCTGCTGGAGGCCCGCTGGTTGCCACAGTTTCCTTGATTCTGCACTTGGAGGAAACTGTTTAGTTTCCTCTTTAAGACTCTACACTTGTAAGAGCTGATACGAGCTTAAGTGAGCTAGGTGAGGAAGTTGTGGAAGCAAGCCCTATATCGAACATTGATGTAAAATTAGATGTAAGGGCACAAGAAGCTCGGAACCAGCTACACAGGATGACTGAAGGGACCGGGGCCGGGAGTTTGACCTTTAACACCGCAGGCACAGCTCGGTAAATATACATAGATAAACTCCTCTCTGTGTGAAAACACATTTATTTCTGAAAATATCAAAAGCTAACATACAATTTTCTTCTCAAATAAAACAATATATATCTGTGGCGCCTTCTTCCCCCAGGGATGACTGTGGCAGGCAGTGTCTTGCTGTATCCCGACACTTCTCAGAATTGCTACGATAAAACAAACTCAAATGTTTCCATGTGTATAACATGGAAAATGAAATAAAAAGAATCGATTTAAGATGCTAATGTACGAACAATTTAAGACTTAATTAACTTACTGTGATTGTCCTCAATTAAATGCTGAGAATTATGCATTATCCAGTCTTAGAGTGTATCATTGCTAAAAAAAAATTGGTGGATCATAAAGTTCCTGCCACACAAAAACCACGGATACTAAAGCATGTACACAAAATTTGGGGTGTGCGACAGCATCAGTATCAACTAAAGTATAAGGACACAAGTGCAACTAATGTGACATTTTATTGTAGCAACGTTTCGCTCTCCAGGAGCTTTGTCAAGCCGATACAAACAGATACAAAGCTCCTGGAGAGCGAAACGTTGCCACAATAAAATGTCACATTAGTTGCACTTGTGTCCTTATACTTTACATATTGTCGGTAATTCTACCAACATTATTACAGTATCAACTAATTTTGACGATAGCTATCAGGATCGGCTTAAAATTGAATACTGTACTAGTATCGAATATCCGCCAGTTTTGCTGAAATCGGTATCAGCCTACAGCTTAGTATCAGTATATGCAATAAATTTTGGTATTATCTTATCACTACACAAAATACTATAACATTAATTTTTGCAATCATGCGAAGTCTTAATAAACCAAACAATAACCATAAAAACCTATTATAAACGATTTCCAAGCAGTCAAATGCAGTGATTAAAGTCTCCACTGAAACGCTTTTAAAGAACATTATGCAAATTAAATATGCATATACCAGGGTACAATCTAACTGGATGCAATCAAAGATAACAGGCCACAAGGAATGGGGTGAAAGGCAGGGTTGTCTAGCGGAATATTAACAACACAAATGTCTACCTCGAGTCCATTTCAGGGGTCACAGCCACCCCTCAAGCCCAGCCCCACATCTGGCCTATCTGCTGCTGGTCAGATCGACCAGGCTGTTGGTACCAGCCGCACGCAAGCCAACGTATGCACCCCAGCCTGACTGGTCAGTAACTGACATCGGGAACATATCCCCTTACACTTTTCTCGTAGTGTACTCATGCCCCACCTTTTCATTGAAGACATGTTGCACTGTCTACCAAGCCTTTTGTTTTCTAAAATACGTAGTAATTTCAGTGTACAGATTTGGGACCAATCCCTCCAGAATTTTCCAGGTGTAGATTATAATGCATCTTTCTTGCTGTGTTCAAAAGCGTACTGTCCCAGGGATTGCATTTAAGCATTCCCAGTATTTCAGATAGTTAAAACATTGGTTTGAGCAACTCAAAAAACAGCCTTTATTCATTATTATGTATACAAACTTGGGCCCGAACACCATCTTGCTCGGTGATGTCAATTTAAGGTGCCTAATATAGAAAAAAAAATAGCATACACCGTAATAACATAAGTGTCAGGAAGATCTTCAAATGAGCACTCACATAACTATAATCAAGGTAGATAAACCAATTATCGGCTAGGAAATAACAGAATCGACTAGATTGGAAAATATCTTTACCTTTATATTTATTAATGACAATTATCTAGCATAAAATATAATGTTGTAAAAGGCTGTCATCTCAGACCTCAACCTAGTCAAAGTTAACCTGCCTTCAGATACATCAACCAGATTTAAGCAGCATAATATACATAAACGACATCAGCAAGTTTGCCGATGACACCAAAATAGGCCGTCGAATTCATTCTGACGAGGACATTAGAGCACTCCAGGAAGATTTGAATAGACTGATGCAGTGGTCGGAGAGGTGGCAGATGCAGTTTAATATAGACAAATGCAAAGTTCTAAATGTTGGACAGGACAATAACCATGCCACATATAAACTAAATAATGTAGATCTTAATATTACGGATTGCGAAAAAGATTTAGGAGTTCTGGTTAGCAGTAATCTGAAACCAAGACAACAGTGCATAAGTGTTCGCAATAAAGCTAATAGAATCCTTGGCTTCATATCAAAAAGCATAAATAATAGGTGTCCTCAGGTTGTTCTTCAACTCTATACATCCTTGGTTAGGTCTCATTTAGATTATGCTGCACAGTTTTGGTCACCGTATTACAGAATGGATATAAATGCTCTGGAAAATGTACAAAGGAGGATGACAAAGTTGATCCCATGTATCAGAAACCTTCCCTATGAGGATAGACTAAGGGCCCTGAATCTGCACTCTCTAGAAAGACGTAGAATTAGGGGGGATATGATTGAGGTGTATAAATGGAAGACAGGAATAAATAAAGGGGATGTAAATAGTGTGCTGAAAATATCTAGCCTAGACAGGACTCGCAGCAATGGTTTTAAGTTGGAAAAATTCAGATTCAGGAAGGATATAGGAAAGTACTGGTTTGGTAATAGAGTTGTGGATGAGTGGAACAAACTCCCAAGTACAGTTATAGAGGCCAGAACGTTGTGTAGCTTTAAAAATAGGTTGGATAAATACATGAGTGGATGTGGGTGGGTGTGAGTTGGACCTGATAGCTTGTGCTACCAGGTCGGTTGCCGTGTTCCTCCCTTAAGTCAAGGTGACCTGACCTGACTAGGTTGGGTGCATTGGCTTAAGCCGGTAGGAGACTTGGACCTGCCTCGCATGGGCCAGTAGGCCTGCTGCAGTGTTCCTTCGTTCTTATGTTCTTATAACGTAAATCACTTCGAATGTTTTCAATAAGTTTAATTTCAACATTAATTATATTAACATGGAAAATACAAAACAATCTTGTAACATCTTTCACAAATAGTAATAGATGATGAATGAGAGCATTATCCATCGAGAGCACAACAAACTTTTCAGGCCGATGTATACCAAGGATCCTAAATTAGGTGGGTCACGGAAAACAGTGCTATACAACTGTTCACCGAAGGACGAATTTCAGCTAATCCACCACCGAAAATTTTAAGAAATATAAATTGCAACACAGTACAAAACACAGTCGAATCACCCAATAAAGAAAAATGATAAATAATAAAAAAAAAAAAAAAAACTGTGGGTACCCACATAAAAATATATTTACAAATATTTCAGTGTATACATAAAAGCATACATGCTCGGTAGATAACATGGTAATTGGTGAAGCTCTGCAAAACATGATTTCATACATACGATACATACGTACATTGCTCTAGGGCAAAACTTTCCCGTCCCCTACAGGTGGTAATACTCATTAAGCTCCCTGGAAATTTTTAAAATCACATCACGAATGCTGTTTGTCATATACACAAATGTACCCCCTTTTTTCATCATTTAAGGGCATATATTGTGCTCTTATTCTTCCCAATACAGGAGACTGAAATTTGAACTGTGGACAATTCTTAGATAATCACTAATATAATTACTATATATCGCCACAGTTACCTTGTTACATATAAGTATCAGAATAGTAATTAATGATAGTTTCTAAATTAAAAATCTTTAGCTAGTATGTACGACCCATTCCTAAGAATGTAACGTCGGAGTGGAACCTATAACTAGTACAACAATGAAACACAAGAAAGTACAATGGGGAACATCAAGACTGGTGAAGAAAGAGCCTGCCTTTGTCACGAAAGAAACCCTAAATAAAAGATAATATGGTCATACGAGATGCAAAACGCTCCATGGCATAGACGGTAAAAAAAGGAAAGGTTTTTTTGTCAAGTACGTAACAAGAACAAGAGAGCATGGTTAGAAATTATACATCTATAAGAGCCACAGGGGCATAGGAAAACATTTCTTCAACCTAAGTGTTCAAGAAATATAATAAAATGATCAATGACAAAGTGAAAGCGAACTCCATATAGAGGTTTAAAAATAGTCGTAAGTTAAAAGGTAAAGGACCAAGAGCAATAGCTCAAACTCCCCCTTACCCCCTTTCTCTCCTCCGCAATCTTCAACAGTAACTGCAAGCTCACTATTGAAGCAACAATAACAAGTACAGAAATTAAGAGAATGTCAAGTGGTAGAAGTATAATTTTTGCGACTGAACGTATGTACAACAAGGACATGCAATCAATAATCAATTAAAAATACCGGTATTGCAACTTTTAATATTACAACAACCCCAGAATCTAGCACATACATTCAAAATCAGATCAAATCAAAATTTATACATATGCAAAACACGAGAGAGTTTGGATGCTAACGAATTTATTTGCAATACACGTCTGTGGTCAGACGATGATCTCCCTGTTCAAATTAACGTAAATAGTTAAGAGTATTAAGAATGTAATAAGGACTGACATGCCTTAACTAGAGTCAAACAGTGTCAGTGTATTCTACCACGAACATTTCACATTTCTTACTGATGCTGGCAGCTACAATGCAAAAGACAACAATTTACCATTAAGCAAATCCCTCACAAGATAAGAGGGATATTATTAGAGACGACACTAAAGTCCGCATTCCAAACTGGACTGCCGGCTATTACGACTATATTCTCAGAAAATTATAGTTAAGTGAGTTTATAACAATAGCAGTAAAGGGTGACAGGAGCGGTGGGGTGGGTCCCGTCACCTCAACAGTATCAGAGGTTCATGTATAGCTTTATATTACTCTCAAGTTCTTCAAACTCGTCTTAGCTGCGCTCAGAATCTGGGCAATAGTTACAGAAAAACTGTCATTTACAATAAGTCTGAAGAGGAAATATACAGACCAGTTAATTTTCTGAGTTTGTGTGCCCATGTGAGTTTTAAATATATATACATATATACATACATACATATATATAATATATATATATATATATATATATATATATATATATATATATATATATATATATATATATATATATATATATATATATATATATATATATATATATATATATATATATGTCGTGCCGAATATGTAAAACTGGTCAATTAGCAAGAACTCATTTAAAATTAAGTCCTTTCTGAAATTTTCTTTTATACGTTTAAAGATATATTTTTCTCATTAATGTTAATGTAAAAATTTTTAATTTTGCACCAAAAGAATCTTAGAAAACTTACCTAACCTTATTATTATTACAAGAACAATTTATTTTAGCCTAACCCAACTAAATATATTTTAGATTTGTTTACAGTAATTTAATACTAAACAAATACAGTGAAATACATTTTTTTCGTTAGGTTCAGAATGATTTTGGCGAAATTATTGCATACACAAATTTTCACTTGTCCTATATGGAAAGATGAGCGTTGCTATTTAAGCCAAGATCGCAAGTTCTGCCTATTCGGCACGACATATATATATATATATATATATATATATATATATATATATATATATATATATATATATATATATATATATATATATATATATATATATATATATATATATATATATATATATATATATATATATATAATATATATATATATATATATAATATATATATATATATATATATATATATATATATATATATATATATATATATATATAATATATATATATATAATATATATATATATAATATATATATATATAATATATATATATATATATATATATATATATATATATATATATATATATATATATATATATATATATATATATATACACACACACACACATACATACATACATACAGTGTATGTGTGTGTATTATATAATTACAGTAAACAGGTGATATCACAATATGCAAAATAACAGTGAGAAAAATAGTGAAATTCCAAGCGCTTTTGTGATTTCTCACATTATCACTGATAACGTGAGAAATCATGAGAGCGCTTGGAATTTCACTATTTTTCTCACTGTTGTTTTGCATATTGTGATATCACCTGCTTACCGTGATTATATAATAAATACACACACATACAATGTGTGGTCTTTAGGCGTTACTAATTATTAACCGAGTTTATACATGAAGTGCAAGTGAAGCTACATGAGGACAAACAAACACCAGTCGAACAAAAGGAACGAGGCAGTCCCATCACTGGACCTTAACCCCTGGAAACTGTACATCTAAGTAATTAGGCACACATCACTCCTCTTCGTAATGAAATATTGAACATAACTCAAAATAGTTGATCTACCTAAGCAACCAAGTGGAACAGGCAGTCAACTGAAAAATCTTACCCTAGGCCGGTCTGTGAGAGTAGGAAAAAACTCTGAAAACCGGTCACACGTAGCTATTTCTGTAAAGTCTGTGCAGTCCCACTAAGGACTCTTTCACATGTGCCAACGCACCAACTAACTCCCAACCACACCACATTTTCCGCGTCAATTCCCATCCTAATTCCAAGACCTACCCTGAAGATCTGAATTGATTCCTTGCTTCAAGACCAGACCAACTCACCCGTGCTTCAAAACCAGGCCACCCGTCGTCGTCTGCTTTAAAACCAAAGCATGTGTTTACTTGCCTTGGAATAGTTGATGAGACGCCCCTGAGCATATTCTAAAATTAACAGCAATTCTTGTACCTGGGTGAAAGTATCGCAATGGATGTACAGGGCACGTTGATACCGACAAGATGTGTACGACACATTATACGTACAGTTATATTATAAAGATGATAACTATGCATATATGTCTTCTTATGTACCTCAATGCATTGCTTGTTTCGCCCCATAAACATTACAGTTATTCAGAAAAAGTTT
The DNA here is from genome assembly GCF_038502225.1 of Cherax quadricarinatus. Classification (NCBI taxonomy): domain Eukaryota; kingdom Metazoa; phylum Arthropoda; class Malacostraca; order Decapoda; family Parastacidae; genus Cherax; species Cherax quadricarinatus. The sequence goes on from NC_091312.1 coordinate 24,066,488, forward strand.
ACTTGTTTGGAGGCAATCACCGATAGTTCTCTGCCATTCTCCAGGTCTGCTATATCCTCAGCATTAAATGTGTTTTTTTTATTCTAACCTAGTTGCTTGAAAATGTCTCTGGCGGATTAAGTAATAATGTTTGCTGGGCATTTATCTTTCGATTTATTGTAATATACTGTGCACATAGACTATTAATAAAATAAATGGAACCAGTGGACAAAGGTCTTGTTATCAGTGAAAAGCTTTTGGGCAGGTCATATTAACTAAACCACTTTCCCTAAGATGTCATCATGTACCCTCAAACGAAACAAAACTGCTGCGTGCACAAGTATACTTTTTAACAGTTATATGCTTGCGTGTATATCGGTGTGCGTGAATGTAGAAACAGAGAACAACGATACCATCAGCAAGTTACTAACATTCAAGAAAATTACTGCAAACAATAATTAGTATCACAATACGTTTCCTGAACAGAATATCAAGTAGAATCGTACATACAGAATGTGGCAATTTTCTACAAAATCGTAATGAAAAATTCGATAAATATTGTTCCGTTAACCTTTCTCAAGTAAAATGACTGCGGAGACTGAGACCTAGCAACCAAATATAAAATGATAGTTTTAAAAAATGAATTTCAACGGATATGTTAAGAATTATTATTATTATTATTGAGCAGAAAGATTATGCATCAAGTTTGGATAAATACTCTGAAAATATAGAATACACTAATTTATTATCTAGGTTCAAGTCTTAGTTACTTATGCATTTGTTATCAAATACTTTCAATCCAATTTCTTTTTCTTTCGCATAAAAGCTATTAAAATTCTTTGAATAATGGTACCTTCGAAAAGAAAAAAAGAATTACTGAATGATACAATTCATGCATCACATGTTTAATTACTGCTACCATGTGGTATAAACGTATGGGGTCTGTGCATCCAAGTACATGTGTAATTATTTGTAGTTAGGAATAAGTAATATGCTCATGATTACTCGAATTTTAATAACACACATGTGGAACACCTAGGTATATTTTTCTATGAGACTTTTCGCTCACCAGAGGTTTTTATCAATCGTTAGATCAGATCAATTATTAGATTAGATTGACAAAGTCCCCGGTGGACAAAACATCCCATAAATAAAAATCGCCAGATTCTGCACATGAATCTTATTCACATCATCTTGTCGGTATCATATAAATTTCATCTATTTATGATTTGAATTAAGTCACCATATATATTTTGTATATTTCCTGTAGCTGTAGCATACATACTGGAATTGGTATAGAAATGTTTAAAGAAAACTATCTATACCTTCGCGGAGTACTAGATCAACCAAGTTGTGATGGATGTGTAGGCGAGCAGGCCGCCAACAGCAACAGCCTAGTCCACCGAACAGTCATAGGTCCAGGGCCGGGCCGCGGGAGTGAGAAAACTCCCGAAGCAGGTCACAGGTAAAACATTACCTTCTATTCGTAAAATTCCACCCTAATATTTAACTTGTTAAAGCTTTTGTTTTTCTACATCTATTTTTAGGTTCCTTGACGCTAGTGAGGGGCTCTTGATCTAGGAAACTGGATCTATGCTTCAGTTCCCTGAATTGTGCCTGAATACCTTTCATCTCCCCCCACATGCGCTGTATAATCCTATGGGTTTAGCGCTCCCCGATAATTATAATAATAATAAATACATCTATTTTTCCCAAACTGTGGCCATGTACGTGAATTTATTTTTCTGCACAATATCAGCCAGGTCTCATCGATGCAGTGACCCAAAGAAGGAAAAATACCTTCATCATCACCCTGTGTGTGTGTGTGTGTGTGTGTGTGTGTGTGTGTAAGTAAGTTTATTCAGGTATACACAAATACAGTTACATAGAATTATCATACATAGCAGCATATGTGTAGAGAACCTAGGATAACCCAAAAAAGTCAGACTGAGTGACTTATTTCCATTGGGGTCCTTTTACCTTATTATTATAATATAAAGGTTATAATATTTTCTTATTATTCTATAATGAAGATAACATCTTATTATCATACTAAAAACACTATCTACTACACGAGGGTCATTAAGACTATCTACAATACGAGGGTCATTAAGACTATCTACAATACGAGGGTCATTAAGACTATCTACAATACGAGGGTCATTACTAGGAATAAGGTAAAATTTACACGTATGTTAGCTAAAAAATTGAAAATCATTCCCCTCCCTTTCTGTAGCTACATTCATCAGACACCTTTTGGCACTCTTCTTGAACTGGTTCATGCTATGACTGGCTTGGGGAACTCCACATGTTATCGGCAGGGGTTCTGATTCCATTTTGTTGATTTTGACAATTTGTCTCCTGTTGCTAAGGTAGGACTTAAACCAGTCTACAGAACCTATACCGATAGCTTGAAGTTTCGTACATAATATATTGTGGTTGACAGTATCGAAGGCCTTTTGCAGGTCTAAGGTTACCATACCTATGAGGTTCCCCTTTGACATTTCAGTTCTCAGGTAATCCATCAGATTAATTAGGGAGGTGTCGGTTGAGTAAGATCTTCTGAAGCCCGATTGATAGCTATGGAGAATGTTGTTGTCATTAAGGTACTTAACTACTTGAGAGTACACCGCCCTCTCTAGAATTTTGGATATTATACTGAGTATACTAACAGGCCTATAGTTGCTGATATCAGACCTACTATTTTTCTTGAAGATAGGAGTAACTCTTGCCTCCTTGAACCCCTCCGGTACGGTATTAGTGGTGATTGATAGATTTATTATGTGAGCAATAGGGATTGATAGTTCAGAAGCACCATCTTTTAGGAACTTAGACGGGATGTTATCAGGGCCTGTGCTCTTAGTTGGGTTTAACCTACTTAGTTCTTTTTGAATAAAGTCATGAGATACACTTACTAGTTGACAACTGTTTGGGGTTACCCCTTTATTGGTATAGTATGTTTGAAACTTATCAGAGTCTGTGTTAAAGGTATTTGATGCAGCTGGTAGTTTACTTACTAGTGTTGATGCAACAGATGTGTAGTAGGAATTAAAGCAATTTGCCACCTTAGATGTTTCGTGGCATACCTCATTATCGATAGTGAGTACTATGTTAGACCTATCTACTGGCTTATGGCTATACCCCAGCTGTTTTAGTTGTTGCCAGAGCTTTCTGGGGTTATGCTTATACTCTTCAATTTTTGAGCAATAGTGCTTTGCCTTTGCTCCTTTTATAAGTCTCTGTACTCTGTTCCTCACCCTTTGGAATTCATTTAGTGCTGCAATATCCTGTCTGTTTGCTTTAAATCTTTTTAGCAGCTGGTCTCTGAATTTCATATTATCTAATATCTCAGTAGTCATCCAGGGTTCAGTTCTTCGTTTAATCCTAACCTCTTTAACTGGTGCAATATTATCAAGGATGGTTGTGAACATTGTTTTGAATTTTTCCCAGGCATCGTTTACGTCCGTGCAACTTATCTCTGTCCAGTCACAATTGTGTAGCCTATTTACCAGTGTTTCTTTACTGTAGTTTCTAGTTGACCTCATTTTTGTTGTCCTGTGTAGGCCTATCCTATCCCTAGTGATTTTCCTGGTGCAGTAAATGATGAAATGATCACTAAGGCCTGTGGTAATGACGCCTGGCTGACTAATGTTCTCAGAGCGGTTACAAAGTATGTGGTCAATTAGGGTGGCTGAGAACTGTGTGATCCGGGTTGGTGTATTAATTAGTTGAGTGTAACTATTTAAACCTAGAATTTGCTTATACCTTTTGCATAGCCCGTTGTTTTGCTGCTGAAAACAGATATTGAAGTCGCCCAGTATTATTGTCTCGCAATTGTTTTCAAGTCCGGACAATACTCTGGAAAAGTCTTCTAAGAACTGGTCCTGGGTGGGAGGGCGGTAACTAGTTCCTACTAAGATGGGTTTGGTCTTGGGAAGCAGCACTTCAAACCATAGAATCTCCAGTTTAATGTTATTTAAATCAGGTCTTGGGTTGTAAGCTAAGTCATTTCTAATGTAGGCACATACTCCACCACCCTTTCTGTTCCTATCTAAGCGTTTTATACTGTAACCTATTTTGACCTCGTCGTCAGTCACCGTATCATCCAACCAGGATTCAGAGATAGTTATAACTGCCGCCCTAATTTTGTTAGCTAGAATCCTAATCTCTGCCAATTTAGGAAGAAGTGATCTTGCGTTGACATGAATAAAGTGAAGGCCTGTTTTCATAAAACAATTATAATCATCAGTATATGGCAATGGGTCATTTGTATTAAAATTAGGTAAATCAATGTCATCATTGTTAAAGGGTAACTGTGCCGAAGTGCATTTGTTACACACAGAATGAATTCTGGCACCGTTGCTGTAATTATACATACATCCATCATGCACCCACCCCTTACACATTTTACATAAGGTGCCTTTTCTGTTTTTCATGCGTACTTTAGTACAGTGTATGCATCCGTTTGGTAGTGTTTGAGATAATAATGGCTGTATTGTCTCACACTGACCAATGTATGTGTGTGTGTGTGTGTGTGTGTGTCAACATGTTTTACCAGTCACAGTAAGAATGTCTTTCGTATTCATTCAGGTAAGTAAAAACATACTTTCTATATTTTATGCAAGAAATATCCTATAATTTTTATCTTCAAACTCTTAATAATTTTCTGCCAATTCTTTAAATGCACTATGCTACAATACCCAGTAACAAATCAATAATTATATATACAGCATACGCACAATTCTCGGAAGAAAATATTTCGTACACCATTTGAAGTTTACTACTAAAATTATATTAGCTGTTGAAAATTTATACAGCTGAATGGTCATGAACCAGGCCGCGGGGGCGTTGACCCCCCGGAACACCCTCCATGTAACTATTATTATTAAACTGAATGGACTAGTGCTAAACCCATAGGGAATATACACCACTGGATAATGGAAGGCAATAAGATTTGATCCAAGAAAGGGAATGTAAAAGGTAATTTCAGTTCTTTCGAGAGAGCTCTTCAACGACATCAAGGCACCTCCCTGATGAAAAGGAATTCACTTCACACACGCTAACAACTCCATTCATCCTAGAGAAAATGCAGAGAACATTCAGAGCCCACATCCATTTAGTCAAGTATTTCAAGCACTGAAAATTCCTAACATCTCCCTCTATTGTACTTCTTGAGCGCATGAACTTGGAAAGATTTGCCATAATTTAAACTGGAAATTACTATTTACATTCCGGACACTGAAGTAACTCAATATGAAAGCAGTATATGTATATGATAAATGGAGAAAATGCCTCAATGAAAGAGGCGTGAAACGAGTTCATCTAAAAGATTGTTTTATAAACCTAAAAGTGTCAAAGGCGTGCTAATGTCCTTCCCTCAAATATAAGAGAAACCACTAACGGACCTGCCCTAACAGTTTTCGAAGGAACATGACAAATTCCTGTAAATCAGCCGAGATGTAGTCGGACTACGATTTGCAAGCACAAACAGTCTTGTTGATTCGGCCATCAAATAAGCAGCTTTATCACAGACAGGCTCCCAAGGCGGTGATCTTTGGAATGATTATTCAATAACGAATGTGATATAGCTCTGACGATAAATAATAAAAATAGTGGTGGAGACATCCTTCAAGGAAAGGTTCTTCAATGACAGTGAGGGATTCGAGCCAAGGAACTGGATCAGACCTCCCCTTTCTTGGATCGAACCTAAATGCTTCCCATTTTCATAGGCGCTGCATGGCCGCTACGAGTTTAGCGCCCACATGAATGTAATAATAATAATCAATAATGCCCATCTCCTTGGATTTTAGTTTTGTTTTAAAGCAATCTTAGTACTAAATGTTTACAAAAACTGCAAAATTTATTTGTTAACATGAAATAACTGAGCTGCAAGAAAGAATAGCTTTATTCAAAGGCTTAGGCTTATTATAAAGCTTCAGAATTTGCCGAACCTTGTTCAATTGTCGACTGCGGATTTACGAAATTATGTCAAAAATGTCAAATAGCTTGTAGACAATGATACTGAGAATGACAAGGACCTGTGAATAATTACATAGTGATTTCATTGTAAATTACATATCTTATTTTCACAACTCTGACTTGAATATTGACACAGATTTAATTTCTGTTCTCCTACCCCCCCCCCCCCCCCCCGCTGTATAAAGGTGAGCTCCGATTAGACTATCGGGCGATAACTTGACGAGGAAACTTGGGTGCATTATGTTAGCCAAAAGCCGCTCAGGCTTAGCAAAATTATCAAGTTTGAATGCCAAATTTTGAGGGGATTTACTCAATTTTGAATATTTCATGGGCAATTATAAATTATATTATTACGCGCGAGACATGCAAAGATTTGCCAGTCTCACAATTACTGTGATAGCAAGGGTATGATTTTTGTAATTACCTTTCAGATCAAACTGTTCCAAACAAATAAAAACAAGTAGAGCAAAGTGTCCTTAATAGCGTTCCATAACGAGCCGCGATACAGGGGTAATATAATAATAATAATAATAATAATAATAATAATAATAATAATAATAATAATAATAATAATAAATAAATAATAACATAATAATAATAAATAATAATAATAATACATAATAATATCAATAATAAAATAATAATAAAGGCCCTGTGACCGGTTTAAAGTTTATTACCCCTTCATCTCGGCCTATGACCAGCCAGCCCTGGTGGCCAAATAATTATCTGCCGCCCCAACTAGACATCGCAACTTGGCTGATCATGAAACTCTCACAGAAAGTTATCATTTCTTCAGTAGAATATAAAGGCACAATATCCCACACAGGAGACTAATATTCAATGGTCCAAGTCGGACCGAAACGTCGTCATAAGTTTCAGTCTCCTTTATGCGGGTTATTTGAATATTATCATTTCTTCATAAAAATTTCTACAACTAATAGTTTATCCTTGCAGCAAGCAAATAATTTCCAACAAATTTAAACGTCCGTCCCTACAAGATAACCTAGGGAGTTTCCCTTCACGAGTTTCCCTGTGAAAATTAGTTATTTAACCCTGCCTCTCAAGGTTACATCCCTCATATTCAGTTACAGCCTAACAACATATTACCATAAATTTATTATTGTTTAGTTTTACTTTATTTTTGTTAGTTCAGATAAACAATGCTCTGACTTTTGTTTTTCGTATCTACATTTACCTAATATGTACACAAGACCAAAACAAAGCGGGTCTACAATCCTATGAACATCCCACTGATATTAAGGATATATGCCGAGGTACCTATCAGTGTACACAATGAACTTTAATCTTTAATTTAGGGATTAAAATATACTTGGTGTTACTGTCTACGCGAACTGTGGATTTAATTAGCCCTGAATAATTAAGAGGCTTTAAATAAAAACTAATCAAAGTTCATTTAAGAACATAAGAGGAGCACTGCAGGAACACTGGGCCATACCAGGCATGTTCCTCTCAAACGCTACCTTTCTCACTCTTATTTGTCCAACCTATTTTTGAAGCTATATACTTCAATATCAATTTAAGGATCAAAATATACTTGCTATCAAGTATACTTTAATCCTTAATATCCCTCCTGCGGTCAATAGGCAATAAATGTCCTACCATTTATATTCGTATTTCTGTCCTACCTATATAATTCTGAAGTATTTGCTTCAGTGATGCTGCTTAAGTCTTCTACTCCTCTGCAAGTAAATTATCAAACGGATTTTTTCCAGTATCTTCTATTATGAACCCATCGTCGCAAGTTCTGTAGTGGTCTTAAATTTTCAGCACGTTTTAATATTAGGCTTTCACACACTCACTCACTCACACACACACACTCACACACACACACACACACACACACACACACACATACTAATCGTGTCACCTCTTATTATACTTTTTGTAAGACAGTAAATTAAATGCTGTTATTTTATCACCTTAATTATTGCGAGTCCCGATCCTGGTGATTACCTTCACCATAATCCTTTGTGATTTCCAACAGTGAAAAGAGAAAAAACTCTTAAGATAGCCTGAGGACTGATAAGAATAAAGGTACATGTGACCCGGATCAATACGCTGCAACATCGGAAACATTAAAATCACACGAAGTTGCACTAAATCAATTTTAACATGAATGATGATCTACAAGTCTTCTACGCACGAGATGATACCAGGTCATCAGGTCCGATGATTAATCCGCTGAATGTAAGTTCACAAAGCAAATATAACTGCGATTTCAAAGTTTATTCACATTTAAATGAATACAAGTCCTTTATCAGTTACTTCGGCTAACGAATCTAGACAAAATATATCTGTGAACTTGCGAAGAGCTCGACATGAATTTCTATGAAGGAATCACTTGATCACATATAATTAACGATGTGTATATTCGGAGCCCAAATCTACAGTGAGAAAAGGAAAGTGTACTTACTTTCCATTAGTGTGTTGCTTGCCACCGTTGCTGCTACCACTATTGCTGCTGCTGTCACCAGCGCTGTTGCTGTTAGATTGCGGCGAAATCTTGCCTGCAAGAGCATTCAGGCTACTTAAGCTGTTAAGAACGCTGTTGTCTACCGTAGCCATCACTTCGACTCTTGCTTAGTTGATCGTGGACGTTTAACCTTCTTACGCAGTAAAGATTGCTTCAATCAAAAGCACAAACAAGCACTGCCAGACAGAAATAGCTACGTATAGCTATACCTTGTAAGTGCACCTGTACCTTGTGACTAATATCCACGCACTCCTAAAGCACAAGTAGACTGCTGCGACGTGGGCAATCCTGTAGTAGCACAGTGGAGAGCACCGCGAGCTGGCTAGTGCGGGAGCGAGGGGACAAGAACCACGCGTTAACACCTCTACATGTGCACTAACCGGTTTTGTATCTGCCAGCCACGCCAGCCCTCACGCATGCGCCTCCAGCATCCGCGCCATGCTTACTCCACGCTAGTTTTATATTCTTATTTAGACTTTTCCCACTGCACTCTTTCGTCGTTTATATTTTTGTTTGTTTGCATGTTATTAATTAACCCTTCATTTATACGCTTAAACAGTTATTCGGTGATATATTACATCATATAAAGAGACTGTGCTCATGGAATGGAGCAGTTCGCACACGACCAAGATAAGATAGCAGCTCCACCAGGAGGGATGAAGCCACCAGCTTCAAATTCACCATATTCAAGACCACATCTCTGTAATCCATAAACGAATTTCTGAATAACGTCAGGAAAAATCTTTAAAATATATGAAGGAGCTTTTACCACAAAATTAGAATTTTAATAATGTAATTCCGAAGCATGGCTGCCGTGCGTCAACACTATATATTTCATATTATTAATAACACACTTACTGCTCCATAACATTATGACAGAAATTTCATGATGTATTACTGGGATTTAATAGAATGTTATTCGCTCTGCACGTCTATTCATCCTGCCCAGATACTTCAGTTTAGTTGTGTTATAAAGTTTGCTGTCTCACGTTCACAAGATTCAATATTTAACACGTAGCTATCGTAACTGTTGAACTTAATTCATTAGAAGCATGTAATATTTTTTAAACAGTTTTGATTTTCCTGTTTATTAGAATCCAACGTTGCTTGCAATAATTAATGCAGGTATACTGATCGCCATATTTAAAGTATCCCACTACTATGTATGTTTCAAAACACTGATTATTATTTTTATTGCTTCCTTAAATCTAACAGAAGCGACTGTCTTAATGACGAGACGTTATTACATTAAGGTTAAATAAAGAGCCGAATTTCACTCCACAATGATTATCCAGAGGCCTTAATTCAACTGCTCGGATGTACTTAATTTTTAAATAAAAACTTTTAATTTATACAGGGAATTGATGCCAACATAAACACGTTTGAGTTTGATATTGATGAAAAACTCCATTAGCATTATCCTACTTATTATGAACTGATTTCAGTGAACAAAGCAAGATAAGAGTCCGATATTTGTCACATTTAGCTACATATCAATTACTGAGTGAGCAAGTTAAATTTATCTTTGCTACTTTAAGAGACAAGTCACAAATTAAAAGGCAATTGTACTATACAGAATCAATCATCGTATGATGGAATGCTTTAGTACTGCACCGAAGTGCTATCAATAACAAATTTACCCAAGATAAAGTCCCTTACAGATTGTTTGATATGCAAATACAAGTTGTGGGTCACAGTCCACCAGTACCATACAAACATTTCTCTCCCGCTTTTGTGGTCGATGGCTGAAAGTGAAATCTCTGAACCGTCATGTTTCTCAGGAAATGACAGGTCATTGTTACTTATGACGCCTTTTCACTTGTGTGTATGTGTACGCATGTGCTTAGTAAATTGCGTTTACGGGGATAGTCCTAGTTCCTGGCTCCGCCTCTTAATGATTATCCAACGGCTTTATCTTGAATACTAACCTTGGGAACTCAATCGTACCTTATCATGAAACTGAGTATATTTACCTCTGATTTCTAATTAGTTTCACTTATACTAGACCCAAAATAATTCCTTATGTTGTATATATTTTGCTGCCATCTTTGTCGACTGACTCCCTCTCATCGCATCACAAATAGCTTGGCCCAATAAAAATACAAGAATGAACGAACCTAGCAGTAGGCCTATCGGCCATGCTAGGTAGATCTAACTCATACCCAACTACACTCTCAAATTGTAATAATGTTGGTAGAATTACCGACAATATGTAAAGTAAAAGGACACAAGTGGAACTAATGTGACATTTTTTTGTGGCAACGTTTCGCTCTCCAGGAGCTTTGTCAAGCCGTTACAAACAGTACATGGACACAGAGGGTATATATAGGCACAAAGTGAGGTGCAATACTAGAGGTAGTAGTAGTAGTAGTGACGTAAGTTGTAGTAGTAGTAGTAATACAATATGGTAGAGCAATTAACCCGTACATGAGTAAAAGGATATAAAAGCTATTACTTGGGAACCTCCTCCTAGACTCGACCTGAAGACGAAGCGCAAGCTACAGGCATTTTGTCTCGGGCGGTACACTTGTACACAGCACACCGTACAGCGGGAGCATCGTCACCATGCCCAGCCCTTCTAGGGCAGGGTAGGTGCCTGAGCCAGAGCTTTCAGCTCACAAGACTGTCATTCCTATTAGCCCCCTTGGGGCGGGGATGGCAGACCAGAGAGGCCTAGCTTCTCCCTACAAGCCCCTTGAGGGCGGGGAATGTGGCTAGGTCTGGGGACAGTTGGTCCCAGAGATGAGGTGTACGATCGACACCATGCCCAGCCCTTCTAGGGCAGGGTTGGTGCCTGAGCCCGAGCTTGTAGCTCACAAGATGAGGGGGTACTTGTGCCTCCTCCCATGGAAGACTTAGGTCTCAGACACTCCCTAGACAGGGAGCCAGTGCCGGGCCACCACTTGGAAAAGGCCCGGGCCATGAGAATACCGGCGAATCTTTAACAACAACTCATTTTCATTCCTTTTTCATCAAAGACTGCAAGAAAAGAGCTCTTCAGATCATTAATTCTCCACGAACCAACACCACTCCTAACAAAGTTATAATTCTTCCCAACAGCCAGGTTGCACTGAACGTTTCTAAAGTACTTTCACAAGTTAATACCAGAGTCGTCATCGATTCCAGCACTTCAATAAAGGATCTGACCAGGACAAAATCAAAGCACCACGAACCAGTCAATGCAGGGGTTTACACTATACCCTGTGGAGGCTGCGACAAGATTTATGTAGGTGAAACAGCATGTAGGAACGATAACTTGAACAACGCCTGTGTACAACACCGAAATTCCACCAATCATCTCATGAAACTCAGGGACGCCCAATTAGTGATCAAAGAAACTAACTTCCTCAGGTGCAAGTGCCTCGAGTCAGCACTAATCGCTGTTTCGAATACAATTAAACAAAACAAAGGCAGCTTCACCATCTCTGAAGTCTTAGCAAGAATCCTCCTGAAAACAGTAAATCCTGCCATCACATAGTCTCTCATGTTAATACTACACAAAGCACATTACAGAGAGTGAACACTGAAATAGGCCTTCTCTATCCAGTCTATATTTGTCTAACCTATTTTTATGTTACCCAAGTAATAGCTTTTATATCCTTTTACTCATGTACGAGTTAAATGCTCTACCATATTGTATTACTACTACTATTACAACTTATGTCACTACTACTACTACTACTACCTCTAGTATTGCACCTCACTCTGTGCCTATATATACCCTCTGTATCCATGTACTGTTTGTAACGGCTTGACAAAGCTCCTGGAGAGCGAAACGTTGCCACAATAAAATGTCACATTAGTTGCACTTGTGTCCTTTTACTTTACACTCTCAAATGCTCGTCAGACTTATGATATAAATGGCTAAGAAAACCGACAAGTTAAAGAATGAGAAACTTGTGCAACATTTGGGAATCTTTATTATGAAAACGTTTTCCCAGCCAGTGGAAATAAGTGATGCCCAAGAGTTGGGCCAGCGGTAGTATAAGCAGTTGTAAAGATGTTCTTTGTACCAAAATTTTATGCTGTTGCTGTATCTGACAAGTATCGTAACATCAGTGGTATATAATACCTACAAGTTGATGAATAAGATACAAGTGGAACAATTATGATACTGAGCACCTGCTCCTAGGCTAAGGGACTGATTACCTCATTATCAATCGCTTCAGTCTTCTATTTTTATCTCTGTACTACATTGATAAAGTAACTGGTCAACAACACGTCTACATAATAAAAATATGCAGTTGTATATCAATGGTATTAAATACTGACAAGATGATGCATTAGACACGTGCAACATCTGGGTATCTCTACTATTCCGTAGACGTTTCGCTATCCAGTGGCTTTATCAATACAATATATGGATATAATAACCAGATGTTGCACGTGTCTAGGTCTTCAACTTGGTGGTACTGCCTTTTTTTTTTCATCAAGTCTTCGGTGGAGGTCGAGATGTTGGTGACTGTTTACGTGTGTCTGTCTGTCATTAGCAGTGATAGAAGTCACGTTACTCACTACAAAAACGTTTTAAATATTTAGCTGGCGATTCTGTTTTTTATTAAACAATGATATGAATTTCTATCTAGTTGACAATAAAACGAAAATGCTTCGTCTTTTCGATTTCAAAATTTTAACATTGATGAATTCCATATGAAGGAAGACGTCCTATTAGTAAAGACTATTTATGTAAAAACTTGAAATTTAATTTGTTAAAAAAAATGAAATTGCTGGATTCAGAGCAAGTACTGAAGAATGTCTTTTTTGAAAGCTTGGCTTTCACTTTGAGTTATGTAAATTTTAAATTGCCAATTTTATTAAACAAACTTTTTTCCATCTAATTAGTGAAGAACACCTCTTCTGGTCGGCTTATAACACTAAAACACTCGTGTATCATAACTGCAAGTATTTTTCTATTGAATATGAGCTTCATGACAATTTTTCAATTTCAGTGATTTTTTTTATCAAGCTGGACTTTCTTAAAAAAAAAAAACGAAAAATTTAATATTTTTTGTTAGAGGATTATAGATAATTTAAAATAGAAAGGAGCTGCAAAAGGAAAATGGAGAAACTGAAAACTCGTGTTTTATGGCATTTTTAATACTTAATGCCTGAGTATTTTTATTTTACACTAATTGCTTCCAAAGTTTTTGTTTATAACTTTATAATGTATTATCCCACTGTCTTCAAAATTTCCTCTCTGGTCAACTAATGAAAGTTCATGGGAATCATTTTTGACCCCAGGCATTAAGCACATTGTAATTATGTGCTGCATTTTGCATATTTACCAACCAGAAATAAAAGCGATATTCTAGTTGCACATCTACGTATAGTAGAGTTTGAGAAATAAGAGAAAGTTGGCAAGTAAGTGAAAGGAAACTTGAGAAGTGTCAACTTCCAAGTAAAGAAAATATCTGCAACAGGATAGCTCAGTCCATATCATAGAGGCTGATGCATTTCCTTAAAGGAAGCGACATCTACAGAAATTTGCCAGTTGACAAAGTGTAGCTGCCCTCCACTCAGTTTTAGACAGACCATTCCTGAAATTGGTTTCCATGATATAACTTTAGAAAACTTCTTTTGATTGGCTCCAAAATTTCCACACTCAAGTATCCTACTTAGAAGAAGGATGGTATTGTTAATGGAGTGTGTAGGTGACATTTTGCTACTTTAAATATCCAGATGGAATAGTAATATTTTACACTACTTCATAATTTTGCCTTGATGCCGGTGAGCTCTTGATCCAAGAAACTTAACTTATATTCCCTTTCCTGGGCTCGAATCTGAATGCATCATATTCCACAGGCGCTATATGATCCCTATTGCTTTATTGGCTTCCCCTAACTTGCCATTTTTATTTTAGAAACTGGGATATTATTTTCCACATGATAACTCGCGAGTGCCTCTTATGATTTGCTTCAAATCTTCAACACTAATATTTAGGTGTATTACAAACTTATACCGCACTCTGTATTATATTAATCCATAGAAATACACGAGACTGGGGTTGTGCAATACGGGGACACCTTTCTCGGATCGTGCAACGACCGAGATACTAAACGTCTAGTTATTATTATTAATTTCTCTGAACGGCTAAACCCATGAGGGTAACTGAGCACACCTACTGGAAGCTCAATTCTCGACGGGGTGATGACACTAGTGTCACAAGAGGATCGAACCTCCATCGTTTCACAATAGCATACTAGCTTCCTTCAGTCCAGGAAGATGGAACCTATCCATCCTTGTCTCTTCTGCTTTATATCCGTGTATCAGAAAACAAGTCATTTGACCCCTTAAGACTCCTGTTAAGACATTTTATTTAACAAATAAAAGAACCACCAATACCTCTAGTTCTCCAAGTTTGCGAGGGGTGAGTTATATTTTTGGGTCCCACTGACTTTCTACCAGGTGATGTTCAGTAGCCTATCACATCCATTTTCTAATTAAATACCTGAATGAAATCCGTGTCATTATTCAGCTCTTTTCAATTATTTATGTTAAAGAAATACTTGCTGATAATCCTTTGGCTCATTTTGGTGTGCAAGTTTGCCGATGACGCTAAAATAGGCCGTCAAATAATTTCTGATAAGGACACTAGAAAGCTACAGATGACCTTGATAGGTTGATGTTGTGGTTTAGGTGGCAGATGCTGTTCAGTGCTAATTGTAATTTTCTAATCCTAGGAAAACTAGATGTATGTATTTCGGTCGATGCGTGATCCGAGGAAGGTACCTCGTATTCCATAACCCCAGTCCCTTGTGCCTTAATACACGAGACTGAAATAGTGCCGAGTGAAACGTAAATTGATAATACAATTAAATATTAGTGTTGAAGATATGAAGGGAATCAAAAGAGGCATTCATAAGTAATCATATAGAAACCAATATCAACTGTTTTTAATAAAAATTGTATTATCACGTTTTAAGCATGGAAAGCTTGAAACTATTTCTTAAAAAAAAAAAGTGAATTGGGACCTAAACAGGCTAAAATTTATCAAAGCTTTTCTCTATGAATAACCAGCTGTTAAGTTTTATGTAAGCCTAGTGTACATAACACAAATGTTTCAGAATGGTCTACAGGGCCCACAGATGTTATATGGACATAAAAGAATATTAAGTTGATGTGACCAATAATTTCACAGAAACCAATTTGTTTATTAAAACTGGCATATGATGACTTACCCAACCTAACATCAAGAGATTGTATCTCTTGAAATAAAAAAACAATCAGCACTAAATGTTTAAAGGTAACCAGAAGATGAATTTTCCAGTTATTGTTCAGAATCCAACAAAATTTGTGCCTGCACAGCCTAAACCCATAAAACTATTCATCCATTTCATACGATGCATCAGCAATGAAGACTGATGCAGTTCACAATTGTTATATTTTATTCAGAGGAAACTGCTGAACCCGTAGGGGTCATAAAACACCTATGGAATGGGAGGCATTCAAAGTCCATTCAAGCAAGAGGAAGGTAAGGTTATTTCCTTGGGTCCTTAATTAAAAGCCTCTCACCACTTATCCAAGATATTCCAGGATGCTGGGAATGAGTTCAACAACAATGGTCGAAGAGTACATGAACATGTCAGTAGTTCCAAGAATTTTGTCCTTGATACCATACACAAGTGTTGAAAATTTGAAGATGATTGATTGAATTAGGTGCTCTCGAGGTTATGAGCAAAAATAAAATCGATAAGTTCGAGGCAGAAATAAAAGGGGAAAAGACAACAGGTTTCATATTAAGTGTAAATAAACGAATTCCTATGTTTATACTTCAACTTTGTATATCCTTGGTTAAGTTATATTTAGATAATGATGCTCAGATCTCGTCACCATATTACAGGATGGACATAAATGCGTTAGAAATTATACAGAGAAAGATGACGAAGTTGATTCAATGAATCAGAAATCTTCCCTACGAAAACAGACTGAAGGCACTGAACTGCACTCTCTGGAAAGGCGTAATTTTTTTTTTTATATTTAAAGGTGTAGAATTAAGGACGATAATACATAATAGTCACGATATGATAAAGTATAAAAAGAAATGTAAATAGCTTGTTGAAAATATCTAAAACACGACAGAACTCGCAGTACTGGATTAAAGCTGAAGAAATTTAATTTTAGAAAGTATATAGGGAAGTACTAGTTTGGCAACAGCGTTGTAGATGTGTGGAATAGACTCCCAGGTAGTGTCACTGAGGCAAGAACTTTTGGTACCTTTAAATATGGGTTTGGACAGGTACATGAGTGGGTGTAGGTGGGTGTGAGATGGACCTGCCTAGGATGGGCTAGCAGGCCTATGAGAAATGCCTGTTTGAATATCTATTAAATATAGAGAATGCCTCGTGTGTGTGTATATATATAATATATATATATATATATATATATATATATATATATATATATATATATATATATATCTATATATATACATATACATATATGCAAAACAACCACTCTGAAAGAATAGAGAAATTTCAAGCGCTTGGAATTTCTCTATTCTTTCAGCGTGGTTGTTTTGCATATTCTGAAATCACCTGTTTACTGTGATCTTATTGCATATATATATATATATATATATATATATATATATATATATATATATATATATATATATATATATATATATATATATATATATATATATATATATATAGGGAGGTACCACCTCTATAACTGGACTGGGGACCATCATCCTCAGAGGAGACAATAAACGTACCTCAGGGAAAACTAGGTTCTCCCCGGAGTTGTCTGAATATGTTCTTCTCCTACCACCCCTATATTTTATATTCTATGGGAAATTTTATTAACAGAATACATTTACAGAAAACACAAACATTAATATATATATATATATATATATATATATATATATATATATATATATATATATATATATATATATATATATATATATATATATATGTCGTGCCGAATATGTAAAACTGGTCACTTAGCAAGAACTCATTTATAATTAAGTCCTTTCTAAAATTTTCTCTTATACGTTTAAAGATATATTTTTTCATTAATGTTGATGTAAAAATTTATAATTTTGCACCAAAAGGAACTTAGAAAACTTACCTAACCTTATTATAACAAGAACAATTTATTTTAGCCTAACCCAACTAAATATATTTTAGATTTGTTTACAGTAATTTAATACTAAACAAACACAGTGAAATATATTTTTTTCGTTAGGTTCAGAATGATTTTGGCGAAATTATTGCATACACAAATTTTCACTTGTCCTATATGGCAAGATGAGCGTTGCTATTTAAACCAAGATCGCAAGTTCTGCCTATTCGGCACGACATATATATATATATATATATATATATATATATATATATATATATATATATATATATATATATATATATATATATATATATATATATATATATATATATAATAAGCAAAGGCATTCCACCCAAGCCTTTTGTGTTATCTTTGCCTGGAGAACTGTTTGGAGCACTAGGATTATTATTATTATTATTAAAGATTAGCCGGTATTCTCCCGGCCCGGGCCTTTTCCAAGTGGTGGCCCGGCGGAGCACTAGGAGCTTTCGCTCCCAGTGTCCCGTCTTCTATTATACATTTATCGAACATGAAACAAACAACTTATTTCTTTGTGCAGTATAAAAAATAAATGTAGTTTACATATAAAAAATAATATTGTTAAGCACAAAAGAAAGCCACTAGTATGCGTGTTCAAATCGTTCCATCTTTTAAAATTTCAGTGATTTAGGTACACTAATTCTTCTTTGATCTTATTCCAGCAATTCACTTATGTAACTTAAAATTATGGCCTCTTCTCCCTATTGCTGGCATCATGAAATCCTCGTTGTCTACTTTTTCATATGACTGATAAGTTTATGTGTATTTTTTTTTTATAATTATCTTCCTCCTGTCTGTGTGTAGGGCCGAGAGGACATCATTTAAATGCCTAAATTAAAACCATTCAAAATTTCCGCTGAGCCACTAGTCACTAGACTAGTTTAGTACGCATCAGAGTCTGACACTGCTTTTTCTAGCAAAATATCCTCGTTAACCTGCCATACTGCATAAATAAGGTAGCAGCAAGCATGATCGTTATATATAATACACAACAAAATTTACAAAAATATGACAGTGCGAGTCACATCCGGTACCGTTCAGAGAATTTCAACAACAAAAAAGGAAACTCTTCATTTTGTCATTGTCACTTCGTACAGTAGCATTCTTAAACAAATTGCGAATGAGATATCTCGTGACGATCGTACTCAGTATAGGATCTAACTAATCGGATTGGGGATATTATGAGGAGATTACCTGGGTGTTCCGACCAGCCAGGGCATTAATAAATCAATAGGACCTACAGCCTGGTAGCCTACTTGGGTGAGGGTGAGGAGGGAGGGAGGGTTCCCCCCTCACTCTGAGTGGTGTTCCATGGTGTAACATTTATCGTCCAATACTCATATTTAGTATAGTCACAAATGTTAATAAACTGCCACAAAGTCTGTATTAATTTCAACCACTACCTTAATACTCAATAATAAGAGCTTTATCAATACAGAGTGATATTAATAATCTGCTACAAAGGGTATGTAAGATTAATATGTAACAGCTATACTATTATTCAACTACAATAGCTTTAATATACAGTTACGATAATATCCAGCTACAAAATTTAACAAATTTAAGTAAGCATAGATGGCAGAAAGCACTAGTTAAGGAAGCATGGAGGTTAAATTGTGTTGCGAGGAAATGTAATTTATCAACTATGGTAAGAAATTGCTACCTAAGAAAATCAACTATGTATGGTGGGTGATGAATTACGTATACTGGGTGAACAGCCATGTATGTTGGGTGAACAGCCATGTATGCTTGATGAACAGCTACGTATATTAGATTATCAACCACATATTAGGTGATCAACATCATTATTAACATACGTAATAACAGTCCTCATAAACTAAATACATACCGATCAAAAAATAAAGAACTTGGATCTTGAAACATTGATTTGCTTAAAAAATCACAATATAATGAACCACAAGCGCATACTGAAATCAGCCGCCAATATAAGGCAGTCAACTACTAGTGCAACATAGCCACCACAAAGTAAAGTATTCTCGCTCCATGATTGATTTTCGTGCAGATTTAGACGTTCCCTGATGCTTTTCAGTTCTCACGCTGACAGACATGGAGACAGTTTTTATTTGCATATTTATTATTAAATATACGTATTTATAGCTTTTGTAGTGTTACGTAAGGTAAAAGCAAATTAAAATCAACAAAATAGTATTTGAAAGTTTACAGAGGGCATTCAGAAACGGACGTTGGGAACTGCGTAAGAAAGTTAACGAACAAAACAGTGAGTATAAGTTCCAATACCAGTTACTCAACCACTGACTGCGATACGAGATATTCAACCACTGGTTACTATACGCCTTACTCAATAATCTGAAAAATTCAGCTTTTAACGTAGCATAATAAACAATCAACGTAGAGTAATCCAACATAATCAACCATACTTACGACTGAGTAAATCAAACAAGGACAGGGAAAGTCAATTAATTATACGATAATTAAGTAAACCACATGTCAAGTCAGTCAACCAGGGGACAATATCAACCGATTTAGTCGGTCAACCATGCATATAAGAAGCAATCAACCACGTAGGTGAATAAATTAAGCACACCGTTGAGTTAATCAACCGCAAAGACCAGACAATCAATTATGTTGATGAGATAATCAAGGGCATACACGAGGCCATCACACAAGATAATGAGTTTCGCCCAGCCTCGTGGACAGTGTCAAATTATTTAACACAAATTAGGTTCTGGTTAAATTACCGTCGCATGATGACAGACGTACTTGTAAACAAATACATTTCAGTAAAGACAATTCCAGGCAAACAAGTCAACAAAGACACGCTTGACAAAAAAAAAAAAATAACCGCACAGAAACATTCACAAATGGCTAAATAACATTTGTGAATTCTAATATTAAAATCGGAACCGGATATTTCATTACGATATAATCACATTTACATAATTGTCCCATTTAGATTTAGATAAAAAGTCTTTATAATTAGATTGTTGCAGGTGACGTAAATGTTTCAGATGATATAATTAACGAATGGGACACACTAATTTGAGCTTCGTACAAGGACACTATTAGATAATGCTGTCTAGCAGTAATGAATGATGAGTTTGGTGCAGCTCGCAGTAGTCAAGGCTGCTAGGCACTTACCTCTCTGCGTCCTGCGTTTCAGTGTTGTACTGTGTTCCTCGCCTGTTTCAGAAATAAATCTGATATTTAACGTACTCACCACGATGAGCAGTTGGGGAGCGATTATTGCGTTACACTGAGCACATTTCTCTCCTGTTTTGGAGCCAAATTTGATCTTTAACATGACGACTCTTATTGTGGCTAGCTGGTCCAGTGGCTAACGCGACGGTCTGGAGTTTTGCGACTCTCTAATCGCGGGTTCTATCCCCGCCCGTGGTATGGTTTGATCTTTAACATATTCACTAGCAGCAACAGCAGCAGTTGTGATGAGATTATTTAGGTCTGCGCGCTAACTTGCGAAACTCAAAAATCTTCTTTTCATAATGTTGTTTACAGAATGCACAAAAGTTGGCGCGGCGAAGTTAGTGTCGAGCTTCAAGATGATTATCTTATTAAGTTTGGAAAAACGGTAGCACAGTGATGCGACGGCACAACCAATTCTAACACCACTCCTGATGAGCGTGAATATTTAAACATTGTCTTGGACTGCCCATACACCACGCTGCCAGACGTGTCGAGGCCTTTCCTTTAATATGCTTGTGCTTAATTATGTTTTTTATAGACTTTTGTAACCAGTCTAAAGTAAGATTCCCCCCCCTTATTGCAAGGAACATACGGAAACTGACGAAGGAAATCACGTATGACAATATAATACGAGAATTATCTGTAGCTATAATGCCATTGTTTGTGATTATAATAGCCTATATACAATTATTCTTGTGGAAAATACTGTATATATTTTCCAGAAATTCAGTCTTTGTATGTAAATAGATGGCCATACTGTATTTAATAATATTTATGTCATAGAAAACGGAAAGCCTGTATCTGCGCAGACGGGACTCGCCATCTTGGTTTTGAATTGGATACAACATTAATATAATGGGAAGAATTTTTCGTGCTCTAGAGGTTAAAATTGGATTGACACCTCTCAAATAGGAGGCGAAATTGTTGGATGTGCATTCCTGCATAACTTGAGATATCAGACGACTGGACAAGACAGCTCCATGAACCTCAGATAAGCTCTCTAGATTTGTGAATAATTCTGGCCAGTGTTTTCATAAATTTAGTTAGTGAGGTTTTTCTGAGTATGATACAACTTAATATCCAGTCAAATTGGTGAGTGATATTAAGATATATTTTCCTTCTGTTATGTATATGTGAATTTATATATAATCATTTTTTAATATACAGTCCACAAATTTATATATTTACCAGTATTCCTGGTGTATGTATATTTCATTTAATTAATAGGTCCAGAACAACTTGTGGTTATGACAGTGGTAGGTATCGAAGGGGGACATTTTTTGCGACCTAGGTGTCCCAAATTCCTACTTGCCTATGTAACATTGATAAATAATAATTATCTTTGTTATCATTTACTGTTATGTACATAATTATACATACAGATAAATGCAATTTTCCACAATTTAATTTGCTCGTTGGTCCTTCTTGAACCGGAGGTAATTAGTGAAGTCATTAATTAGTTAATTACTTAATAATTATATGTGAAATAACAGAAGGAGTGGGATGTTAAGTTCACAAATTTACTTAATGTGTAGTTGATTATAATAATTACAATATTAATTTTGATAAGCTAAGCTCGTCTGGCTAAGTTTATATTAATTTGTATAATACTAATTTGATAAGACAATTCTGGCCAAGATCTATATCAGTGTATGTGTAATTGATAAGACAAGTGTGGATAAAGATTATATTGTGTATAATATTAATTTTGCTATGCCAAATTCTGGCAAGGATTTATATTTGTATAATATTAATTTGATAAGCCAAGTTTGTATTAATGTACATTTAAAATTTATATTATACATGTAATTGCTAAGCTCAAGTAGCTAGAATTTATTTAAAGGTAAGTTGTACTATTTACCTTTATAAAGTGCATAATTTAGTACATAGTCAGTGTTATTAAGTTGAATTTAATACATTGCATCATGGCTGAAAATGAGGAAATTAATATAGAAGACAAACATATAGAATATAGAGTAAAGAAAGCATCAATACAGGCTAAAAAAGTTCATGTAACCAAGGCATATAATAAATGTTTGGAATTAATGAATCAAGAAACTGTGAATACTGATGATTTAAAATTGTATTTAGATGCTTTAGGTAATAGATATGATTCATACAAATTATATTACAACAAATATGAAGGAGATTTGTTAGTAAACTGTGTAGATGAGACTGAAGTAGATCTTATGATTAATCAGTATTATGAATTAGAAGAAAAGATTCTTTCTTGTAAAAGTCAGGCCTTGAATAAATTAAAATGTGTAAACCAGGCAGTTGGTCAGTCTGCTCCAACAAATAATATGTCTTTGCCAAAACTCCCAGAACTATGTTTACCTTTGTTTAATCCTGGAGAAAACTGGGAGGAATTTTGGTCAATTTTTAAAGCAGCTGTGCATGACAGGAGTGATCTAGCCTGTGTAACTAAATTATTTTACCTCAAAGGACAGGCAAGAGGAGATGCTCACATACTCATACAAGCCTTTCCCAATGTAAATGACTCTTACAAGGAAGCAATTGACTTGTTGAAAGTCACTAATGGTAATATAGAACAAAGTAGGTTGGATCTAGTGAATATCATTATTAATTTAAAATCTCCAGATCATACTTACAAAGGTTTACAGCAGTTTAGAGTTAAACTGGAGAGCACTCTCAAAACATTAAGTAATAAATAAAATCTGAAGGAATCAGACTGGTTATTGGGTGCCATGGTACAGAATAAATTAAGCTGTAAAACACTTGAATGGTTCTCGAATAAATATCACAAAGGTTATTTTGGTCTGGAGGAAATAATACTAGGTCTACAAGAATTAATTGTGCAGTTGCAGACTAGCCAACTAACTCATTTTAAAGATGCAACACATAATAACTCTGAGGTATCTGTCAAGTTTCACAAAGGGAAAAATTATTCCAATGGTAATAATCAAAATTCATTTCCTAAAAAGAGTTGCATAGGTCCATATCAAGTAGCAGGAATCAGAAATAATGATTCTCAACAAGGTAAGAAGAATAAGTACCCTTCTAAGAGTAGCCCAGTTAATAAGAAACCAGTCAGAGAAAAGAGAGATTATCTCTTCTGCAAGGGTACTCATTTTTCTAAGAATTGCAATGCATACAATTCATGGAATGATAAAGTTGAAAGATTGGAGGAACTTGACAGATGTATAAGGTGTTTGGGTAATCACAATGTAAAGGATTGTTATGCCAAATTAAACTTCTGTTATCAATGTCACAAAGGAAGACACCATATAGTCATGTGTAAAGGTCTATATGATAATGTTGATAATATTGATAATGTTGACAATCTTGACACAACAGTAGCTAATGTAAAAATTGCTGCTAATGTTAATAATGATGGTTTTGCTGAAGTAGCCTTACCTGTGTTACAGGTAAAAATTGATGATAAAAGGCATAAATAAAAAAATGTAAATGCATTATTGGACCAGGGATCCCAGCGTACTTTCATAAAACGTAAATGTCTTGATGGTATGAAAGTACAGATGGGAGATCCCACAACTTTAAAATTATCTGGTTTTCTCTCAGATAAAAGGTCTCAACTGTATGACACTGTTTATGTAACTGTCAGGTTGGGCAATGAGAAAAAATGTGTTAATGCAGTAATTGTAGATAGACTTCCAGAGAAAATATCTACAGTAGGGCTTAGTAAAGCTACAGAAAGACTTTCACATAATGTAAATTTAGCACCTTCTGGGGTAAGTGATGATTCTGTAGGCCCAATAAATATTTTGATAGGTAGTGACTATTATGCCTCCTTTGTAAAGGGTATGGTAAAGAAATGTGGTGTCACCCTTTTGAAGACTGCAGGAGGACATGTAATGTATGGTAGGATTCCTCGTAATAATAATTCATGACTAGAGGAAACTACAAATACCATAACTGTGTGTCTTACTCATGAAGTCGTACCCCAGTATAATTCTTCCATAGAGGATGGTGTTGAGCCAGTGCATAAATTGTGGGAATTAGACAGCATTGGAATAAATGTAAATGAAGAAAGTCCAGACGATTCTTTTACTCAGGAGCAATACCTGAGAGATGTAAAATTTGAATCTGGACAATACTGGGTACGACTTCCGTGGAGACTGAACCATCCAGAATTGCCCACTAATTACAGAATGGCATATGGGCAGTTAAAGGCTCAGCTCCGCGAACTGAGTAAGACACCAGAATTGTTAACTGCCTATAATGATATAATTGCTGAGCAGTTAATTAATAAATTTATAGAAGAGGTACCTCCTGAGCAAGCCAAAATTTATGGTCACTATTTGCCACATCACGGAGTGAAGAAGGATTCTAAGACCACTCCTTTGAGGATTGTGTTTAATTGTAGTGCCAGGAGTAACAAAAATGTACCTAGTTTAAATGACTGTTTGATGACAGGTCCGTCGTTGACGGAAAAATTAGGAGATATCTTATTAAATTTCAGGAGTGAAAAATTATGCCTTTACGGCTGACATAAGTAAAGCTTTCCTAAGAGTGGGTTTACAAGAGGCTGACCGGGATTGTACCCGCTTCTTATGGCCTGAGAATCCTAGTGACCCACTTAGCCCTCTGAAAACCTTTCGCTTTAGGAGCGTATTATTTGGTGCTACATCCAGTCCGTTCCTACTTCAAGCGACGATAAATGCACACCTTAAATGTACGGGAAGTCCATTGAGTAAAGTAATGAGCAAACAATTTTATGTGGACAATTTCCTGGGTGTGACGTCAACTGAAGAGGAACTGTTAATGACTTATGGAGAGGCTAATAAAATAATGCAAAGTGCAAATATGCCTCTGAGAGAATGGAATAGTAATTCGTCCAAATTAAAGGACAAAATAAGTAAAGATTACCCTGGAGATGAAGTGCCAAAATGTAGTAATGTATTGGGTTTAACTTGGGATACTGAGAGAGATTTGTTAATGTTAAAACCTAATAATTACAGTATGCCCAATAAATTAACTAAGAGAGTTTTGCTTGCTGAAGTTTCCAAATGTTTTGATCCACTAGGTTTAGTGTCACCCCTTACTATAAGAGGGAAATTATTAATTCAGGAAGCATGGAAACTTAAATGTGCTTGGGATGAAATTCTACCTGAGGAATTCATTAACAGGTGGGATGAATTAATTGGTGATTATGAAAAAATTCCAATGTTGGAGTTCCCACGCCAGGTGGCCAATCCAAATGGGAAAAATGTACTCCACATTTTTTGTGATGCTTCAAAATTGGCATATGGAGCAGTTGCTTATCTTCAATGTAATAGTGTTATTTCTCTTGTTATGTCTAAGGCTAAAGTGTCTCCAATTAAATCACGTACCTTACCTCAGTTGGAATTAACAGCCATTTATGTAGGTGTCAAATTAGCTAATTATATAAGAAATAAGTTGCAGGAGATAAATATTAGCGACACTGTAATTTGGTCTGATAATGAGGTATCCTTACAATGGATTCGTAATGGAAACAGTAAAATTGTGTACGTACAAAACAGAGTCACTGAAATTAATCAGATGCAAGAGAAGTATAATAGTTTGGGTCAGCATATGTTAACATTTAATCATATACCTGGTGAGGAGAATCCAGCTGATTTCTTGTCTCGAGGTTTATCTTATGCTAAATTTGTAAATGCTGTATCATGGTTTAAAGGACCGAGCTGGTTGGTAAATAAAGCTAATTGGCCTGTACAAAAGGCGTATATTGCTCCTGTTGAAATTACTGTGACCACCGCTCCAATAGTTTGTCCTTCCTTAGCCATTGATATAAATAGGTATTCTTCTTTACCCAAACTAATCAATGTAACTAAATTGGTGTTTAAATTTCTAAACAAGATGAATATTTCATTTAAGTTTTCACATCCTCTTGAATTTTGGATAAAGAGGGTACAGGAGGAAATCTATGGAAATGAGATTAAATTGATGATGGAAAGAAAAATTGTGAAAGGTTCCATAATAGAGAAATTGGGGCTGTATTTAGAGAACAATGTAATTAGGTGCAGAGGTAGGTTACAAAATGCTGAATTGGGTGATTATGCTAAACACCCTATCTTACTGCCCAAAACTCATCATCTAACAAATTTGATTGTTCTAAATGCCCATAAAAATGTAATGCATGGTGGGGTACAAGATACCTTAAATTGTATTAGGGAAACTTTCTGGATTCCACAAGGACGGCAAAGTGTAAAAAGGGTGATTAAATCTTGTGTAATATGTCGCCGTGTGGATGCCAGATCCTATATGTACCCAGGTCCTCCACCATTGTCAAATGAGCAATTTGAGTCATTTAGCAACGAACTCCGGCCGGCCGCAGTGTGGAAAATACTGTATATATTTTCCAGAAATTCAGTATTTGTATGTAAATAGATGGCCATACTGTATTTAATAATATTTATGTCATAGAAAACGGAAAGCCTGCGTCTGCGCAGACGGGACTCGCCATCTTGGTTTTGAATTGGATACAACGTTAATATAATGGGAAGAATTTTTCGTGCTCTAGAGGTTAAAATTGGATTGACACCTCTCAAATAGGAGGCGAAATTGTTGGATGTGCATTCCTGCATAACTTGAGATATCAGACGACTGGACAAGACAGCTCCAGGAACCTCAGATAAGCTCTCTAGATTTGTGTATAATTCTGGCCAGTGTTTTCATAAATTTAGTTAGTGAGGTTTTTCTGAGTATGATACAACTTAATATCCAGTCAAATTGGTGAGTGATATTAAGATATATTTTCCTTCTGTTATGTATATGTGAATTTATATATAATCATTTTTTAATATACAGTCCACAAATTTATATATTTACCAGTATTCCTGGTGTATGTATATTTCATTTAATTAATAGGTCCAGAGCAACTTGTGGTTATGACAGTGGTAGGTATCGAAGGGGGACATTTTTTGCGACCTAGGTGTCCCAAATTCCTACTTGTCTATGTAACATTGATAAATAATAATTATCTTTGTTATCATTTACTGTTATGTACATAATTAGTTACATTCAGATAAATGCAATTTTCCACAATTTGAAGCAAAAAGTAGCGAGACCCTGTTTGTCTAGCTGCTAGGGCCAGATTACCTGCCACTTCTATATATATACATGACTGAGGCGCCGAGATGTCCGGCTGACATGTGTTTCCCTCCCACCCAGTCACTGTCCGGTCAGCACATGGTCACTGTCCCCTTACAGCCCATTCACTGCCTAGCCACCACACCAATACTGCCCGGTCACCGCCAGGTCACTGTCCTATTACCACCCCGTCACTGCACTGTCAAGGGTAAGAGTTTGTACACGGCGACAGCCTTTATTAATGTGAAATGTTCAACTGACGTCTCTTGTCAGTTGATGCTGAATTGCTCTCTTGGCCTACTTCTCAGCGTGTTTAATAAATGCATGCACACACACACACATATTATCTCTGTAATATATACAGGTCGTGCCGAATAGGTAAAACTTGCGAGTTCATTCTAAACTAACGAAAAAACTATGTTCGTTTATCATTAAATTATTGTAAACTTATCTAAAATATATTTAGCTGATTTAGGCTAATTTAAATTGTAGTTTTTATAATAAGGTTAGGTAAGTTTTCTAAGGTTCTTTTGGTACAAAATCATTAATTTTTCCATTAACATAAATGGTAATATAAAAATTAATGATTTTATATATGTGTGTGTGTGTGTGTACTCACCTAATTGTACTCACCTGATTGTGGTTGCAGGGGTCGAGACTCAGCTCCTGGCCCCGCCTCTTCACTGATCGCTATTAGGTCCTCTCTGTCTCTGCTCCCTGAGCTTTGTCATACCTCGTCTTAAAGCTATGTATGGTTCCTGCCTCCACTACATCACATGCTAGAGTATTCCACTTCCTGATGACTCTGTGTGTGTGTGTGTGTGTGAGAGTATTTTACACACTGTTATGCATAAGTACATAAATAAATACATACACATTCAGGCATACATAAATGAATTCACATAGGCATATAAACATAAGGTAAATGAAGACGCTAAAGTATACATGCAATGGTACATATACACGTTCATGCATCTACATAAATGTGTTCATATACATGTAAAAGCACGCCAGTGCTTTTACAAAATTGTATTTGATTATTTTTTTTAAATTTTTATTGAATATATTTCCTTTATCACTTTAAAATTCTTGTATTTCCGAAATTTTCATTCTCCCTTCGTGCAATTTTCCAAACGAAAGCTTTATTTCATTTATACAAACACTGCCACAACGACGTATGTCCATACTGTCACTGACAGAATGAAAGAGCTCTTATATTTTGTATATGTATATATATTGTGGGTAGTGCCCATCAAAGGAGATACTACTGTCTTTCTGAACCAGAGGCGTGAGTAATTTCCATGGGGGGGGGTGTAACCCAAAGCATAAATAAGGAATGACCATAATACGTGTTTGTATGCCCTTTATATGTTGTGTATTTGCGATTTGATCAGTAAACAGACTCTTCTAAACAATTAAAAATAATAAAGTTATGAAAACTAAATCTCAGTTTTCCCGTTTAAATAAAGACTTTTCATTAATTTTTACATTTAGAATTTTATGTGAAGGATTGAGGGGAGCGTGGAGATGAGCACCAACTGTGATAAAAGAGCGCCACCCAAAACAGGTTAGAACCACTGGTCTAATTTATTTGCAATCTGGAAGGATTACTGGTCTTTTTTCTTTGCCTTGTGAACAAGTAAAATGGCAGTTATATCTTACAAAGTTCAGTATGCATTTGCTAATATTTCCATTTGTTTCTTAATAGTTCTTGGTCCTACAATATTTTCTTTAAAATAGAGGAGGCCTGGTCTGAGACCGAGTCACGGGGCCGATGATCCCCGGAACAATTAACAGAACCATTCACATATAACATGATACTAGAAGAAATATCAAACCATAGCAAGAGTGGAGTTGTGTCCACATTTAGCCTCTCGGTATAAAAATAAAGTAACATTGCTGTAAACTGAGCACAAGAACAAACGTTGCAAGACTCCAGAGCATTACTAAGAGGCTACAGTGTAATTTAATATTACATTCGTTTTGGAAAGACCTTTTAAAGTGGCATTTGATGTTTTATTAATTACTCATCAAGATAAATTAATATAACGTAATGAATATTGACAAAATAACGAAGCTCTTCATTTATATCAAAGGACTAGGCTCATCTAAAATGTTTAATCCTCTGACGGAGTCACTCGGTGAATGTATATTATTCTCAACATTATATTAATATTTTAACAACAGGAAATTGTTATAAGGCTAAAATATAAAAAAAAATCCAACTGAAGATCTCGGAACTAAGACAGAACTCTTAATGGAGATTGAAGAACATTTATGGTACTGTGCCTATTTAAATTATTGTTGTGCCGGACGTATTTTACATTATTACGGTACTCTACGTATTTTATATTATTGCGGTACTGTACGTATTGTACATTATTGCGGTACTGTACGTATTTTATATTATTGTGGTACTGTACGTATTTTACATTATTTTACGATATCTTTTTTCCCGTGTAACCCATGAAGAATAAAATTCACAATTCCGTAGCAGGAAGAATTCACAATTAATGCACAATTTGGGCCTCTCTTAAATCTGCCAAAGGCACTTTCTTTCTGGCAAGAACAGTTTAGTAGTGCTTGACGACAGGACTGCCTCTGGAAAGGCTAGGTCCTTGATGTCAAACTCTAGAATCTGCTTCACTCCTTTTTCCAAACTTCTTGGCCTCATAAAATAAACATTTAAATTCTTAAATAAATTCCAAATAAACAATATCGAATTCCTTTATCTTAATCAACAGCCTCAAAAGCTTTACTGAAGAAAGTTAGCTGAACCTCAACTACGTGTAGAACAAGCCACATGAGGATGGCAATCTTTAGCTAAAGATTTCCATCCCCATATGGCTTGTTCTGCATTAAGCTCACCTGTTTGCAACTGCATTACATTCAACTACTACGTCTCAAATGTTCCCCTGTTATCTGTCCCTCTCCGCCTTCTATGTTTTTTTTTTCAAAAGCTCATGGACCTACTGCACCTCTGTGTCCCATTTTCGGAAAGTCATGACCCATCGGACTTCCGATCTGGCTTAATTATTTAATTAATCACTAATCACTTGATAATTAACCACCCTCTCTAACAGCTGAAAAGTCTACTCTGCTCTCTTTTTCACAGCACTGTTTTTCCATCACTCACTCTTTCCTCCACCGGCCATATATATATAATACACTGGAATAACATATGTATAGCAATAAATAAATGAACCGGAATATGGAATAGAGCTCTGTCATATTTACATATAAATGAGGGTTACGTTTAAGGGTCAGGTAAAAGGATAAATTGAAAGACATTTACACAAAGACTATTTACTAACTGAAAGTATTTGATGATACAAGAAATTTCAGTAAAGGGTTATTGCTATTAATATAAACAGTTTTTCACGCGTCTTTCAAATATATACCAGGAAGGGGAACTGTATTATGGAGGGATGCAGAGCTGAAAGGTAAAATTCAGGAAATAGTACACAAGATTCTCCCACGTCGTCTAGTCACAGCTATTAGTTCCAGCCAGAGCCACTTACTGGTTCTTCCACCAGGCTTTTCTGGACCCCACTACTTCTATTCCTCATTCCATTAGCCATAATACATTGTCTACAGGAGGTCAATAACCAACAACAACAACAAGGAGTACTGACTTCTCTACAACGCTAAAAGATCTCAGGTCAGCAGGTCATTACTCTCAACTGAGGAGCTAACTGAAGAGGCATGCCCCCATATCTGCTTATGGAATATATACAAAGAGGTTTTTATTACACCATTAGTTAGTCCCTCGAGAGGCTCTGTCTCTCACACTCAGGCTTCCTGGATTTCTAACTCTTGCTCGTTTTCTTGATTTCTTCTGCACACTTCCATCATTCTCAAGACTTCATAAGCGAGTACTTCCACATTCCACTTGTCGGATGCTAGGTCTTTATGCGATCTCTTTACTAATGTTCTTTCTGATGATCTCACTTTTTCGGAGAGATCAATGAGAAGTTGCTTCATCTCCCTATTCCGTCTAACATCTTTATTCGCCTTTGTGTGGACTCTAGCTTACTTTCTTTCAACACTTTTAGTGTTGCTATTGACTCTCTTCTATCCCTTGTACTTGTTAAACTTAATCTGGAATATTTTGAAACAGTTCTTCCTTCATTATGTAGATGTCTTCGCTCTCTGGCCGCTACATAACTAGTCTATTTCAGCTTTTTCCTATTACTATTAGCAATCTTGATCAGAATATCTGATTTGAAACAAGGGTACTAATACCTTCCTTCCCTTAATGTTCATGTACTGCACTGTGGCTGACATTTTTTTATCAATTCTGTCACAAGACAATGTACAAGATCATGTACATTAACTATTTTTCTACCATGAACAATCTCTTAGGTGATCATTTGTCTCTTCATCAGTTCTCAGCATAATAGAAAATCAGTGTAATGGTTCAGGGCACCATGTTAAGATTTCTACCTAGCCGGGTTCTTACCCTCTCTAGGTATTCTCCAGGTATGGGTTCGAACCCAAATCCCAGCATACATAATATTTGTAAAATCAATATATATATATATATATATATATATATATATATATATATATATATATATATATATATATATATATATATATATCAAAAACAACACTGCTACTAGCCGAGGGCTCGAACCCATGTCGTGTTGGCCCGCTTCATGGTGAGTGAAAAATCACATGACGCTTTAACCCACAGGACCACCAAATCCTACAAGAATCACGCATCCAGCTGAGCTAGGTGTTTTTATCGTGATCCGAAGACAATGGGTGGTGTGGTTGTCTCTTGAGTTAATTTCATTCTACTCCCTCTTTGGTGTACGGGGGAGTAGAATGAAATTATCTCTGAGACACCCACACCACCGTATGTCCTCGGATCACGGTAAAACACCTAGCTCAACTGGGTGCGTGATTCCTGTAGGATTTGGTGGTCCTGTGGGTTAGGCAGGCCAAAACGACATGGGTTTGAGTCCTCGGCTAGTCGCAGTGTTGTTACTGATTCAATACCACTCGTTCGTGGTTACAATATATATATATATATATATATATATATATATATATATATATATATATATATATATATATATATATATATGTATATATATGTATATATATATATATATATATATATATATATATATATATATATATATATATATATATATATATATATATATATATATATATATATATATATATATATATATATATATATATATATATATATATATATATATATATATATATATATATATATATGGAACACCTAGAAAGCCTGGACAGACGGCAAGCAGGTGGTGTGGGACTATACATTTTCAGCCACACTGGCTGATACCTATCTCCAAGAGAGCATTAATATTATTATTATAATCAAAACCAAATGATAAACCCACCAGGATCATACAGCGTTGCTCCATTACCAGAGGCAGGAGGGGCAGCCGCCAGCTTCAGGGAGTCCCGAAAGTCTAGAAAATATGGTGAACTTGGTCATTATTACATGTTTGTTCCCATAAACTCAGGCTCTTGGCCCATGGAAAAGACCGCATCTATGTTCCTTAAGGAGCTATGCAAAATACTCATCAGGGGAACTGGGAATCCCAGGGAAGCTAGTTTTCTGTTCCAGCGACTCAGTGTTGTAGTTTTGATGGGTAATGTCTGCTGTATCCTAGGTACGCGCCTCAGCTCTGAGCTGGTTGAGATTTTTATAAAGAAATTTTTGTTCCATACAAGCAGCGTAGTACGAGACCCTCGCATGTAAACATCGTTCATGTCTCCTCTGGCCACTGACTTTACAAAACACTCCCTCAATTAATTAAATTATTTCTTCACACATCCTGACACCAATTCATTTTCATTTCACTGCGTTAATTTTTTGACGTGGCGCTGAATCTTTGTTTCTTAAAGCTTCCAATATTTCCTGAAATGACATTTTCTTTATTTTAAAATAGGTTAAAATAATTTAGGTTTGGCTAGGCTACAAAAACATGTAAATATATATTTAACTACAAATAAGCAAATAAAAAATGCTCGCAACATATCTGACGAGATGGGAGATAAACACGCAACGTTCAAATCTATACGTTTATCGCTCTTGGTCACCGTTCCCTTGTCATAGGGCTGCCCTTGTCATAGGGCTGCCCCTGTCATAGGGCTGCCCCCGCCATAGGGATGCCCCTGTCATAGGGATGCCCTTATCATAGGTTTTCCCTTGTCATAGGGCTGCCCCCGCCATAGGTACTATGCTTGACAGGAATGCTCACTGTGTCCCTGTCATAGGGATGTAAACGGTACATCACTTGTACAAACTATGTCTTCTATCTTTTACCTACTACCTGAAGTACTTTTCGGGAAACATGCTTATGAAATTAAATATTTCAGTTTGCTGGAATATAGCTGCAGTTCTGGGTTTAGTTTCTAAATTATCAACCAACTGACGTAAAATGGTTTTTCATATCTACGCTTTATATTCCTTCAAGAAGACTTCGTGTGCTGATTTTTCCCACTATTTCGCCACAAACGTGAAAAAATATTTTCTTCGTATAGGTTTGGTGCTCATTTGGCCATGTAATTTTCATTCGTCTGTTTGCTCGAGTCATTTCTCCAGTCGAGAGAACAATCCTTGTCTGTCTTTTTTTTCTTCTATGTCGTGATTATACTTTTTGTTTTTGTTCTTTATTTTCCCCTTGCCATTTCTCCAAGAGATTCCCTGGCACTCCCTTTGCTAAGGATCCCCCGGCGGCTCCTTGTACTGGATCCCCTGGCGCTTCCTTGTAAGGGATTCCCTGGTACACTTACAATTTGTAAGAGATTCCCTGGTACCCCTTTGTAAGGGATTCCCTGGCACTTCCCTCGTAAAGGATCCCCTGGCGCCTCCTTGTAAGGGATTCCCTGGTATCCCTTTGTAAGGGATCCCCTGGCACTCCCCTTGTAAAGGATTCCTCTGTTCTAAGTCGTCAGGAGAGGTGAAATATTCGGGACAAACCCTTCACTGTGACCCTGAAGAAAAAAAAATAATCCGCTTTGTGCATTTTAAGTCTCAATCCAGTGTCCTCTTGGCCTCATTTATCATCCTCTGTGTCCTCTTGGCCACGCTTCTGTTCTTCTCTTCCATCATCAGTCTCTTTTTTTTACTGTCTTTATTTTCGCTTATATTTTGTCTAGTGTGTCTTTCCCTCTTTACTCTGAGTCTTCTGCAAAGCCTTGGTATGTTTTTCATTATTTCGTTAAATAAAGCCGAAAAACTTAGGAGTAAATAACAGATACAATAGATTATTATTATTACAATCATAAAAGGGTCACACAGCGTAGCACATGCAACCTTCGTTAACACTAACGTTTCGCGCACAGTGGAGTTTTAAAGTCACTGACTATGCGGATGAAACGTAATCGTTAATAAAGATATCCATGGCACATAATCGTTATTTAGTGCAGCCTATACGTCATTATATACCATTCTAGTCTCAAAAACTTACAGAAATTAATTTTTGAAGAATTTCTGTCAATATACACGAGACCAACTCATACCACCTGTCTCAATTCTATGTCATTACCGTTTAGTCAGCTTTTTAACATTACGAAACACTCAAAATTTTCATTTCCTACAGCGGGCTGCGTCTATTAGGTATCATTTGGTTTCCACTGCCTACTAGGTACTAGAAACGTTCGAAGTCGCTTAAACTGTACTCCTTGAAACGTAGGCGATAAAGATACATCCTAACCAACGTCTGAAAAGAAATATGGATGGACTGGTCCCAAACCTGCATACTGAAA
Source organism: Cherax quadricarinatus (assembly GCF_038502225.1). Lineage (NCBI taxonomy): Eukaryota > Metazoa > Arthropoda > Malacostraca > Decapoda > Parastacidae > Cherax > Cherax quadricarinatus. The sequence goes on from NC_091312.1 coordinate 24,102,063, forward strand.
TCACTATGTATGACAGCAACAGGCTTATGGAGCAGCAAGGGGCGCGACAACCTAGTCGAACAGGTCAGCAACCAGGCCTGATCTAGGACAGGGCCGCGGGGACGATGGTCCCTGAAACCGACTACAGATAACCTACTACATCTCTTTTCAGAGTGATGCTCCTCCCTTCGCCTGCATCCACCTACCTTACATTTGGGCCGGAGGCTTGCCAAGCCTTCAAGACCAAAACAATACATTAGACTTGCCTGCTACAAGAGGCATCAAAGCGGCTTACTAATGACGTCTAACTACCATCAAGGAATCAGATTGGTGAACACAAAGGAGAAAGTGTATGCAAATAGAGTAGCTGAACGGTAATAATATGAAGGAAGCAACGCCTTTGATGCAAGATGAAAACCGTTTGGCCTTTTAAGTGGGTGGTAATGTGACCATCCCCCCCCCACCCAGCTTCTTCCACCTCTCGTATAATCACGTCTCCTCTCGCATTTTCTCGTAATCGTTTCTAGATGCAAAGTCTGGACGACTGAGCGTCTCAGGCGACGAGACGAGACATCAGCATATGTTCACTGATTATATTACCAGTGAGGTTGTAACTTGCTGCGTGCTGACATCAGACACTTCGTGGCATCAACACAATGCTTTGTGGTATCAACAAGAAGCTTCGGGGCATCAACACGAAGCTTCGTGGCATCGACACGAAACTTCGACACTGAAGCCTTGTGCATTACATTCGTGGGGAGCATTAAACCCGTAGAGGCTACACAGCTTCTAGGAGAAAGAAGGGGGAGGGGCAATCATGTTCGATCTAAGGGAAGATAAGCAACCTTTCATAAGTCAAAAAACCCCATAGCAGTATCAAGAGCCCTTCTGTTAAGGGGACTATTCGTCAGCATTCCCTTCCCAATCACACTCTTTAAATGGGAGTACTTTGAGGATGGTAAAGGCCTCTTGGTCTAAGAAATGGGATGTGCCTTTGAAAAAAATGACCACACACACACACACACACACAGGATGTTCCAGAGATGGGACGCAGAAACAAGGGGGTCACAGTAGGAAGCTGAAAACAGATGAGTCAAAGGGATGTTAGGAAGTATTTCTTCAGTCATAGAGTTGTCAGGCAGTGGAATAGCCAAGAAAGTGACGTAGTGGAGGCGGGAACCATACATAGACATCAGTGAAGAGGTGGGGCCAGGAGCTATGACTCGACCCCTGCAACCAGATATAGCTGAGGACAAATAGGTGAGTGCACACACACACACACACACACACACACAGACACACACACACAGACATATATGCAAACAATCGACCCAACAGCAAGTGATAGACCCGCACTGCCCTATTGTGAGAAAACCTCCTCTCACTCCTTCAGCTGCAGCCTTGCAACATTGCATAGCTCCTGATGACGCACCTCTAGAACTGGACTGGGGATCCTCATCCTCAGGGAAGACAATAAACATACTTCAGGGAAAACTCAAGGATCTCCCCGGAGCTGTTTGAATATTTTCTTCTCCTCCCACCCCCTATATTTTTAAGCTACATGTGAACTTTATTAATAGACAGAATACATTGATAGAAAACACAAACATGAATACATTGGTACAGTATATCAAAGGTTATGAATCTCCTCCAGCTCCTCCGAAGCTGGACGCGAGCCCAGTATGCAGCATGCATTTCCCCTCTGGATGGCCACGCTGAGCCGCTGGAGCATGAAAGTGGCTGTCCTTGGGTCCCTGATGGTGTCGATGAGTCTGGAACCCAGTTCTTTAAGGAAACGTGTGGCATGTTTTCCCCATGATCCCAAGGTCTCTGATCCCACTGGGACAAATTGATATTGTTGGATTATGTCCTTGTACTTACCGATCTTGTACTCCTCCCTGTCGCCCAACACTGTGAAGGATATAGGTGTCCGCAAGTGTGGACACACAGGTATAGTCCCATGCTAAGAGCTTGCTATTCTTCCGAGGATAGATGGTGATCCTGTCGGGGCGGTTTGTTGGGTTGTGGGTATTGTTGGCTGCTAGTGATTGGGGCTCCGTCTCAGCTGGGCATCCAGCTGTACCAAGGGTTCTCTTCATGATGTCATTGACCTCATTGTGTCTTGCATGCCAGCCCTTGGTTTTGGAACAGGTAAGACCATGTAGACAACATTGGTCAGCTTGTGCATTGCCACAAATACACGTATATTCCATGTGAACTTGGGCAGCAAGTCTTAGGATCGAGGCGGGTTCCCATTGCCGATATGGGAACTGTTTGGAGGAAGTCTCTGGAGTGAGGTGCGCTCACAGCTTGGAGACGGGCAATCTCCCTGTCTGATGTTGCAGCCCTGAGCATGTTGGCAAACACCTTTTCAGCAATGGGGCCATCCCAGCTTGACTGCACTAGGGTTTGGTTGTCAGCATAGTTGCTGATCCCTGTATTCCCTGTATTATATAGCATAGCATATTAGTATCATCCATGTGCTTTAGATACGAGATCCCTTGTAGGCCTGTGGCTTTGTGTGACGTCACGGGATGCACATGTGTAGGCTCGTACCTCTGCCCCGCTCTCACTCGGCGGCAGACCATTCAGCAGACAGGCAAGGCGGTGGGCTCCATCCCTCATCATCTCAGTCTGACAATATATATTACCATCCAACAAGTATGTCTACCTTCAACCTACGATATCTCCATTTAAGAACCCTTACGATAAATGGTGGCATCGGAGGGCCTGTAATTCTGACGATTACAGCGATTTCTGGAGATAAATTTCGACCAGCAAGACGGCCATTTCGTGTCACCAGTAGGCCTACCGAGGTTCACCCCAGCCAGCTACCTCAAGTCAGCTACCCGCCCAAGCTCCTACCAGCTTCTACATTATTCACTGGTCAGTCTCTTTGTATTAGTGGTTTTCTGCTTATTTGCATCACTCCCGAGGGGTTGACCCGAGTTTGCAAAATAAGCCAGCTTCCAGTCTGTGGTGGGGGAGTCAGAACAACCGAGCCCAGTCGAGCCTAGTCTACTCCATCCAATTCCTTTGCCTGCCAAGCCAGCTTCCACCCCTGCTGTGCTCATTGTGTGAAGTTATCAAGCTATTCTGTGTGAAGGGTTAAAATAAGCCAGCTAGCAACTAACCCAGGTGTCTTACCCCAGTACTCAAGTAACCCACATGAGTAGTCTTCATCGCTTGTGATTCAAGCTCCAAGCATTCTGAGTGCTCTTTTTCATCCTTGTGGTGTTGTAGCATTTCGTGGGTTTATTTTAAGCCAGCCGGCTTAGAATTATCTTCGCGGCAGTGTGGGTGTTCTCAGTGAGGCTTACGACGTTCAACCCATAGACCCAACACTCACGACCACGTGTGTCGCACCATAGCCGGTCTCAGCCCTGTTAACCCACAAACCCAACTTCACTCAGCCATTACCAACTCACCAAACTTCTTCGGTGTTTTGGTGCACTGCTAAGGGTTGTAGCACCATATTTTAAGGACCACATAGGGGGTCAAGAGCTAGAGTGTGTTCACGCCACCTTTATAAAGCCTCCTGTGTGTGTCTATCGCCGATGTAAGCGCAATTCTACGATCACCTGTGCAGAGGACAGCAGCAAGACGATATAAACAATCCATCAATCTCATTCTTCAAGTGTTACAGCGATAATATTTTTTTTTTAGAGACATTTGCGAGTGTTGAGACATTTCTTTTGTGTTTCCAGTGATTTTTCTCTTAGTGACATTCAGTGACTCTTGATCAGACTCAATGTTTATCATGTACTGGTTGCATTAATTTCTTTTAATCTCCTTTATTCAGTGTTAATTTTCGTGCATTATCTTATGTCTGTTGTGTTGTGTGTCTTTTTATACACTTGAAGTAAGTACTTAGTGTTTTCCTTTGTTGTGTGTGCAACATATGAGCAGTATAGAACTTGTGTTACACTTCAGAATTACCTTGTGTTCTCAGTATTCCAGTGAAGTATTTCAGTAATTTTTCACCTCATATTCTGCATCACAACTCAGTGTTGTCTGTTATTTTTTTTTCTTCCCAGCTTTTGTGTATTTTTATTTTGTTCCCTGTGTGTTGAACATTCTTGTGTTCATATTCTTTCCATTTAGCCAGTGTCTAATTTGTCTTATTTCCACAGACAATAGTGTCATTATTTTGTGCAAGCAAGAAATCATTTTTTACAAAATTTTTCACACATCAAGTTTCTTTGCAAGAAATCCCAGTATTGTGTTATATTGATGTGTTGTGTTCTGCATCACTGTAAGTGTTAAAACTTTTTTTGTTATGTGTTTTTAGCATCTATTATTTTTCATGTTTCATTGAACAAATTCACTCTTAGTGCAATTTTTAAGTTCTTCCTTTTAAAGTAAATTGTTCTTTTGCTTGTTAAGTGTTGTTTAAGTGCAGTTAAGAGTTAAAGTGTTCATTCCTTGATATATTTCTTTTCTTGTGTGTGTAATAATTTTTTTATTATTGCACATTGACTCATTTTGCAATAATTCTTGTGCAAATATTGTGTTGCTATTAAAGTTTCCTTGCAGAAAATTTTATGAAGTACTTGTTGATTAGCAATTGTTAATTTGATATATTGCTACAGTTTATTACAGTGCAGTTTCTTATGCTCTGTTCTGTGCATAGTATTTTATTCTGTCTGTGTCATTTTATTTTATTTCAGTGAATTGTGTGTCTGTTTTAATTTTTGCACAAGTTTATTGAGTCCATTTTATCATTTTATTGTGTATTTCCTTGTTGCATTGAAAGTAAAGACAACTCACTGTGCCATCCTTTCAATTTAAAGTAAAAGTTGAGCAAATTAGATTTGAGCAAAGTACAAGTTCTCTTGATTTTCAGTGTTTGTTAAGTTGCATATTCTTCTTGTGTGAGTTCTTTGCTTACTGTGTAACCTGTCAATTTTTAATTACTTATGCAGAATAGTTAAGCATTTTTTTCCATTTAAGCTTATTGTGTCATTCTCTCCATTTTTCTTGTCTTATGCACTTGAGTAAGTTCACTGAGAAGATGTCCCAGTCACTTTTGAACGTTCACTTAGTGTATCATTCCAGTCAAAGTCAATATGAATCAGTCCACAGTACCAACATTTCCTTACCGACTGAAAGACAATACCTAGCCCCTGAGCAATGTGTTTGTTCTCACAGCTTGTATCTGAGATTTGTTAAAGTGCTGCGAAATGTGAAGTTCAGATTAAGTTCCTATAGATCCGTGAATTACTTATTAACGTAGCCGAGCGGTCAGGCACTAGTAATACTGTCACTCCTGTCTGGACTCCAGCCACAACATCGTGCACGCAGGATAGTGCTGAGACTACTATCCTTGCGATGGCGACTTGTTCAAGTACTCATTCCTTCCCAGGGGACGCTTTGAGAAGAACTTTACTTGCAACGAGTTATGCCATCTCTTGCTGATGCCACAAGCCGTTGCAGAAAGACGTTTCTGTGGCTAGTGTGCTCACTTGAGTGTTGTTGTCCCTTGTGTTTCAGGTTGTGATCCCATCCTAGTTGACAGTAATCAGTGCATTGTAAGAAGTTATTTCTCGAGTAACTTTCACATGTTAACGTTTGTAAGTGTAGTTTCTTTATAGCTGATACCTCGTGTCACTGTGTGCGACTCAGATTGAATATCAGCATTGTTCACCATGCCCATTTCTTTTCTCCTGTGCTTGCAGTTTGAGATAGTAGATTCGTTCTCCCTTGCTCATATTGCGTGTTATAGCGTTAATTTTTTCAACTGGGGGGAGTCATCCACTCCACCGAGTTTGTTCTTTCCTCCAGTAAGAAAGAACTGTTACCTTTATTCCAGAACAAACAGCCTACTGGAAGGTTAGCCAGATGGACCTTGACTATCCAAGAGTTCAATCCCACTTTTGAACATTTACCTGGCAAGTCGAATGTAGTCGCAGATGCTTTATCGCGACACGTTAGTGTAGTTACTGCAGATCCTCCATTTACTGTCAAGGATGTCAAAAATGCCCAAAGAACCGATCCCTTGTGTTCTGGTGATTCGATTCCTGCTCCAGGAAGATCTTATTCTTACTGTGAAGCCACCAGCACCCATTAGTGACTTTGTAATGAGCCAAGAATTACTGTATCGAATAGTCGAGTTGAGTACTCCTAGCAGACGAGTTAGTAATTCCACAGTCACTAGTGATTGTAGCTGTATCTTTTGTAGATACTCGTTCAGACTGTCCTCAGTCAAGGCATGTGTTAGCCATTGCAGAGGAATTCGATCCTCCCAGAGATGATAACCATTCTGCATACGTAAACCTTACCCTCGCAGAATTGGGTTTAAGTGTAAACAGCCTGTATAATTAGATGTCCGAGATGAATGAAATTATCAACTGTGTGTTTTGTTATTAGCTGATCAGTTTGTCAGAAATTTTCGTGTTCACGTTCCCTCCGTATTCTGAGAATTTGACAGTAATAATCTGACTGCGCAACAGATGCCTTTGCTGTTAATTTCACCTTGTATATATATATAAATATTTATTCTGCCTCAGAATCCGTAGAGTGCATGAATACAGATCGATCGATCAATTCCATCCATATTGTATAATGATTTGTTCTTATAGTTTGTAATGCATTACAATGAAACTCATTACGTTAAAACTCATTACGTTAACACCCATTACGTCAAAATCATGTTGTACCATCCATTAGTTCTAAGTTATATATGAATTTGTTATTGTATAGAATCAGCCCAGATCTGCCTGCCTGTTCAGCCCATAGTACAGTAGTGTATGTCGGGACGACATACGTAACATGACCGAGCTGTCAGCATAGTTGCTGATCCCTGTATTCCCTGTATTATATAGCATAGCATATTAGTATCATCCATGTGCTTTAGATACGAGATTCCTTGTAGGCCTGTGGCTTTGTGTGACGTCACGGGATGCACATGTGTAGGCTCATACCTCTGCCCCGCTCTCACTCGGCGGCAGACCATTCAGCAGACAGGCAAGGCGGTGGGCTCCATCCCTCATCATCTCAGTCTGACAATATATATTACCATCAAACAAGTGTGTCTACCTTCAACCTACGATATCTCCATTTAAGAACCCCTTACGATATGGTGCTAGAGCAGCAAGAGTCTCCCATTCAGTGATGGCACTGGCATAGTTAGGGTCCTGTATTCCTGCTGAGTCACTAAGGTGGGCGTTTTCATAGGAGTGAATGGAGACGAAGGGTATTTGGGACCTGACGATCTGTTGGAGTGTGAGCAGGGTAATATTTAGTGAAGGGATTCAGGGAAACCGGTTATTTTTATATAGTCGGACTTAGAGTCCTGGAAATGGGAAGTACAATGCCTGCACTCTAAAGGAGGGGTTTCGGGATATTAGCAGTTTGGAGGGATATGTTGTGTCTCTTTATACTTATATGCTTCTAAACTGTTGTGTTCTGAGCACCTCTGCAAAAACAGTGATTATGCGTCAGTGAGGTGAAAGTGTTGAATGATAATGAAAGTATTTTCTTTTTGGGGATTTTCTTTCTTTTTGGGTCACCCTGCCTCGGTGGGAGACGGCCGACTTATATATATATATATATATATATATATATATATATATATATATATATATATATATATATATATATATATATATATTTATATATATATGTATATATAAATATATGAGACGAATAAATTGAAAGCAGTAATAGAGCGAAAGCAGCAATGAAAAATGCAATTATAAAGTGAAAACAACAATAAAGTAAAGGCAGCAATAAAATGCAGACATCAATAAAGTGAAGGCAGCAATAAAGTAAAGGCAGCAATAATGTAAAGGCAACAATAAAGTGAAGGCAGCAATAAAGTGAAGGCAGCAATAAAGTGAAGGCAGCAATAACGTAAAGGCAACAATAAAATGCAGACATCAATAAAGCGAAGGCAGCAATAAAGTAAAGGCAGCAATAACATAAAGGCAACAATAAAGTGAAGGCAGGAATAAAGTGAAGGCAGCAATAAAGTGAGGGCAGCAATAAAGTGAAGGCAGCAATAACGTAAAGGCAACAATAAAGTGAAGGCAACAATAAAGTGAAGGCAACAATAAAGTGAAGGCAGCAAGAAAGTGAAGGCAGCAATAAAGCAAAGGCAACAATAAAGTGAAGGCAGCAAGAAAGTGAAGGCAGCAATAACGTAAAGGCAACAATAAAGTGAAGGCAACAATAAAGTGAAGGCAACAATAAAGTGAAGGCAGCAAGAAAGTGAAGGCAGCAATAAAGCAAAGGCAACAATAAAGTGAAGGCAGCAATAAAGTGAAGGCAGCAATAAAGTGAAGGCAGCAATAAAGCAAAGACAATAAAGTGAAGGCAGCAATAAAGTGAAGGCAGCAATAAAGTGAAGGCAGCAATAAAGCAAAGGCAATAAAGTGAAGGCAGCAATAAAGTGAAGGCAGCAATAAAGCAAAGGCAACAGTAAAGTGAAGGCAGCAATAAAGTGAAGGCAGCAATAAAGCAAAGGCAATAAACTGAAGGCAGCAATAAAGTGAAGGCAGCAATAAAGCAAAGGCAACAATAAAGTGAAGGCAGCAATAAAGCAAAGGCAACAATAAAGTGAAGGCAGGAATAAAGCAAAGGCAACAATAAAGTGAAGGCAGCAATAAAAGACGACTTCCGGATATTTACTTTGGAAATGTGACACTCGGTCAAAAGAACCAATTTCAGGTTCTGTGTTTTTGTAACTTCAACTGAGTCTCTTGATGTGAGGTTGTGATAGATGATGTGTGGTTGTGATGGATGATGTGTGGTTGTGATGGATGATGTGAGGTTGTGATGGATGATTTGTATGATGGGTGATGTAAGGTTGTATTGGATGATGTGAGGCTGTGATGGATGATGTGAGATTGTAATGAGGTGTGGGTGTGATGAATGATTTGTACGATGGGTGATGTGAGGCTGTGATGGGTGATGTGAAGTTGTGATGGATGATGTGAGGTTGTGCTGGATGATGTGAGGTTATGATGGATGATGTATGGATGTGTCATTGTGATGGATGATTTGTACGATGGGTGATGTGAGGCTGTGATGGATGATGTGAGGTTGTGATGGATGATGTGAGGTTGTGATGGATGATGTGAGGTTATGATGGATGATGTGAGGGTGTGATGAATGATGTGTGGTTGTGATGGATGATGTGAGGTTGTGATGGATGATTTGTATGATGGGTGATGTAAGGTTGTATTGGATGATGTGAGGTTGTGATGGATGATGTGAGGTTGTGATGAGGTGTGGGTGTGATGAATGATTTGTACGATGGGTGATGTGAGGCTGTGATGGGTGATGTGAAGTTGTGATGGATGATGTGAGGCTGTGCTGGATGATGTGAGGTTATGATGGATGATGTATGGATGTGTCATTGTGATGGATGATTTGTACGATGGGTGATGTGAGGCTGTGATGGATGATGTGAGGTTGTGATGGATGATGTGAGGTGATGGATGATGTGAGGTTGTGATGGATGATGTATGGGTGTGATATATGATGTGTCATTGTGATGGATGATTTGTATGATGGGTGATGTAAGGTTGTAATGGATGATGTGAGGTTGTGATGAAGTGTGGGTGTGATGGATGATTTGTACGATGGGTGATGTGAGGCTGTGATGGATGAGGTTGTGATGGATGATGTGAGGTTGTGATGGATGATGTGAGATTGTCATGGATGATGTGCAAGTGTGATGGATGATGTGAAGTTGTGATGGATGATGTAAGGTTGTGATTGATGATGTGAGGTTGTCGTGGATGATGTGTGGGTGTGACGAATGATATTTGGGTGTGATGGACGATTTGTATGATGGGCGATGTGAGGTTGTGATGGATGATGGATGATGTTTGGTCGTGATGAATTATGTGTGGGGGTGATGGATAATGTGTGGGTGTGATGGAAGATGTGAGGGTGATGTGTGGGTGTGATGAATGATGTGTGAGGGTGATGGTGTTGTGTGGGTGTGATGAATGATGTGTGGTCGTGATGGATGATGTATGGGATGATGGATGATGTTTGGTCGTGATGAATTATGTGTGGGGTGATGGATAATGTGTGGGTGTGATGAAAGATGTGTGGGAGTGATCGACGATGTATGGGTGTTATGGATGAGCCAGTCATTGAAGCAGTGGTGTGAAGGCTACCCACACCTCATACCTGAGCTCACTGGCTCGACTCTTGTCACACATCATGTTTACACAACACCTGATTAACAGTTGTCGTTGTGAATTGTAACAGTAACATAGTCTCAGTACCAGTTCACGGTTACAATGCCTTTAAGTGCTGTAGCACCTAGGTCGCCTACTACGACCGTCCCCCCACACACACATGGCTGTAGCACCTAGGTCGCCTCTTACGACCGTCCCCCTCCCCCCATACACACTTGGCTGTAACACCTAGGTCGCCTCTTACGACCGTTCCCCCTCCCCACATACACACATGGCAGTAACACCTAGGTCGCTTCACACGACCGTTCCCACACTTCCTCTTCAAATGATTAAATTCGCCATAGTGTGAAATTTGAGTATATTTTTTTCTGGTTTTAATTGCTAAACCTGATTGCGAGGGTGAAAACTATTTTTAGTGGTTTTGCGAATAATGACGGACCGTCATAACTGCTGCTGCAAATTATTCTGAACAAAGCGGAGATATATTTGGCGAAGTAAAGACAAGGTTTGTTACGATTAATAAATAAAGTGTTGGGGATGGCAGGGCAAGATGGTAACACGGGTGAGCCATTATGGGAACACTGGTAGCCATGATGAGAACACTGGTAGCCATGATGAGAACATTGGTAGCCATGATGAGAACACGGATAAGCACGATGAGAACACGGGGAGCCATGATGGGAACACAGGGAAGCCATGACGGGAACACGGGGAAGCCATGGTGGGAACACAGGAAAGCCATAATGGGAACACGAAGGAGCCATGTGAACATGGGGGAATCATAATGGGAACACGGGGAAGCCATGATGGGAACACGGAGAAGCCATGATGGGAACACGGGGGAGCCATGATGGGAACACGGGGGAGCCATGATGGGAACACAGGGAAGCCATGGGAACACGGGGAAGCCATGATGGAAACACGGGGGAGCCATGGTAGGAACACGGGGAAGCCATGATGGAAACACGAAGGAGCCATGATGGGAACACGGGGAAGCCATGATGGAAACACGGGGGAGCCATGATGGGAACACAGGGAAGCCATGATGGGAACACGGGGGAGCCATGATGGGAACACGGGGAGGCATGATGGGAACACTGTTGGACAGGGGGTGAGGGGAAGACAGTAGGCTAGTAAACAAGAACCATCAAGAAAGATACAATCCTTGTGTTAAATGATTTTGAAGTGGAAACTTGTAAATTAGTATATTTGTACTCTGGCAGGATTGATGGTCTTTTCTATATCTTGAACAGGATGAGAGGTCAGTGTTCAAAACTTGCCTTCATTATACACATACCTTCACTTTTCTGTTTCTTAACAGTCTTTAATCCTGCAATATTTCCTTTCACCCTAGGAGACTCGGTCTGAGATCGGGCCATGAGGACGATAATCCTCAGAACCTCTTGACAGATAACACAGATAAGGAGAATACTGGGAACATCTCTCGTACAACTGAAGTGCTACTGTTTCTACTGTGTTATCAGTTAATAACCTGGCTCCTCAGTGAACTAATGAGATCCAGAATAATCTATTCGTAAGCAATATTTCAGAGTAAACTATGTACGTACTTGCAATTTGGTGAGAGATAACAATTTCTTTTAGACATAACAGTAACATCCGTAATAGCCTGATTCTTTTTGTGGGGTTAAGGCTTTGCAGAAGATATTATACAGCATTTCTAGTGAATAAAGAGTTCGCTAGGCTCTAGAAGTGAGATACACAGAGTGAAACTGGCTGAGAGCTGACGTAACCAAGCCTAATTTCACCTGCCTAATCCTTACATGGCGTAATTAAACGTAAAACAACCTTACCTGGGTTATGCGGCAGACTTAATTAAGTTACTTGATGACCTTTAGTCACTGAGTATAAGGACTGCAAATGTACTACTTAACCCAGGTATACTGTGTGGACGAAGCCGTGCTGAAGCAGTACATTCATCCTGGGTGTCACTTATGTTTCTACCACATTCATTCATGGTTGTCACTTATGTCTGTGTCACATTCATCATGGTTGTCGTCACTTACGTCTGTCATAGTACTCCGCTTAACTCGGGTAAAAACCATTTCGCCATGTTATATTATACTACACACAAAGAGGCGGTGATTTTTTAAATAATTAGGCTTCTCAGGTTTCATCGTTTGGTATAATGGCAGAGAATAGTGAAGGTGATAAATGTGAGAACAACATACAGGTACTTTCCTGTGAGGGAGGGACCCTCTGCAGTAGAAGATAAGACTATTATTAATATACAGTACTGCAGAAACAGTGAAGTAAAAAGATCTGTAATGTTTACCTGGAGTGTAGCAAACATTGCACTCGACTCAGTGAGTCGAATGCCATGTGAATGGTATTTAAGACCTGAGTGTTTGCAAAAATAAATATGTTGTTTGTCACTGTGCTGGGGGCTTATTTGTTGGATTCAATATCTGTGGCGCTGATGAGTCCACCACTGGTGTCGTTTCCAATCCAGGATGGTTACTAGGTGGTGACATATTCTTACCATTATTTTCCCTCTCCTGGCACTAAAAATCATTGCTGCCTTTATGGTTACAATTTCTATGTTTAATTATACATTCATTTATATTTAACTATATGTTCGTTCCCTTCAAATGGAGCGCCGGGCAGTTTACATCATAGCATTGTCTCACTGAGTCATCGTACATTTTAGGGTGGAAGTATGTACAGGTCATAGAATGACATACTTCTTTATTCAACCTAGTACTCCTTTTGTTGGTCATGCTGATATATTTAATTTCTTTTCCAGTTGGTCCTTATTTGCAAATTTCCCAGTCATATTGCCAACAAACACATTTTTTATGGAGTACGAAGTACAATGCTTGACATGTGGAGAAAGGATCATACAAGTAGGGTACGGGAAAGCGAGTGTAAAACGGAGTGTGTTGTGAGGAGAATAGAATGTAAAGTGTGGAGCGTTGAATGTGGGATATGGTGTGAAATATGAGGTATGGAGTAGTGTGGAATGTGTAATATGGAGTGTAGATTGCAGAATATGGAGAGTACCATGTGGAATGTGGAATATTAAATGTGGAGTGTGGAATGTGGAATATACTGTGTTGTGTGGAATGTGGTATATTAACTGAGTTGAGTGGGTGTAGCTAGTCCTCTCTCTTGTTTATTGAAAGTTGGAAGTATGTAAACTTAAATTTGAGACTGTTTATATTTGTCACTGGTCATATCTCTCCTCTGACATTTTACAAATGAATCTCATGAGTCTTGAGTAGGTGAAGAAACGTGAGCCATGGGTAGGTGAAGGAACGTGAGTCATGGGTAGGTGAAGGAACGTGAGTCATGGGTAGGTGAAGAAATGTGAGTCTAGTGAAGGTGAAGAAAAGAGAGAGAGAGCGACACACTTCACTTCAGGAACGCCCCAGATGGTATATTGCGGACAACAGTATCTCAATAAAACTGCACAGTGATACATTGCCCCAATAAAAGCTAGTTCTGCAACTTTTTTCTTTTCACTCATCTTTGGTTATTTGAATGCAAACAAAAATCGTACAGCTGAGGTGATCAGTGTTAATCACAGTGATAGAACCAACGTAGATTTTTTTTTTATTTACGAGCTTTAACTCTAGTGAAATAAGAGAACTAAAAGTTGAACTCACTCAGCAAATCTTCTGTAATGGATAATGAGAACCTTCAAAACAAGGAATGCCAAGCCAGTGATGATCTCCTTAGTTCACTTTTTCTCTCAAGACAGGACTACTGCTGTATACTAATAACCCCTTTTCAGGCAGGCGAAATTTCACTACATGTATAGGTTCTGTCAAGAACCTAAATTATTGGGAACGTTTGAAGTACCTTGACTTATAATCCTTGGAATGCAGGCGAGAAAGATAATTTATAATTTACACCTGGAAAATCCTAGAGGGAAAAGTCCCAAATCTATACTCAGAATTCACTCCCTAACACAGTTCTATGTTGGACTGCGTGTGGCCAGCAGTAACAGCTTGGCTGATCAGCTCTTAATCCACCTAGAGGCCTGATCATGGACCGGGCCACATGGGTGTTGATCCTGGGAACACTCCAGGTAGCCAGGTTCTTACACTTTATTGTATTATTAAAATCAAGTGCAACAAATTTTCGAATACATATTGTTGATCATAAGACTTACATAATAATAATAATAATAATAATAATAATAATAATAATAATAATAATAATAATAATAATAATAATAATAATAATAATAATAATAGCAAAAATAATAATAGCTTTATAAGAAAACCCCTCAAGGAAGGTTCCTTGATGTTGGTGAGGGGCTCTTGATTTAGGGAATTGGATTTGTGCTCCAGTTCCCCGAATTAAGCCTGAATGCCTTCCACATCCCCCCCCCCAGGCGCTGTATAATCCTCTGGGTTTAGCGCTTCCCCCTTGATTATAATAATAATAATAATAATTTATAAGAAAAATGCTCACACGTCATATAATTGGGAAGTGAACAAAATGGTCACAGGAAAAGACTTGAAATTCGTAACATGAAAAAAAATCACAGTAATGTAGCAATAAAAAACTAATAAGCTAATAGGACTTTACTTACTATTTAAAAGGTATTCTTCAGGTTTTACGACTACCAAACAAATCAACAAAGCTATTAAATTCAAGTGTTCGTTGCTATACAACTCCACTAGGAAAACACCTAAATTGTTCAGTCAATTCTGACATCGAGTTGACCACAGGATATTTTTTACTCTTCCCAGAATACTGAGAGTGTGTTCTGCTTCTGTAACTGGAAAAGTAAAATATTCTCAGTGCAATGTTTACCTTCGGAAATGTAGCGTTAAGATTTAAGAGATATAAAATTAAAGAATAGTAACGTTGGTAAGTGTTTTTTCAAGATCTGCTCCATAAATACTTTGTAAATAATGTAATTCCTCTCCTAGATTCTCAGACATTTTTTTTAAACACACCGGCCATCTCCCAGCGAGGTAGTGATCCGAAAAACGAAGAAATACTTTCACCATCACTCATTCAATTACTGTCTTGCCAGAAGGATGCTGGCATCCAGTTCAAATGGCCGTCCATAGTGCAAAATCCCCGCCCCTCCTTCAGCGTACAAGCACTGTACTTCCCACCTTCAGAACTCAAATCTGGCTAACCGGTCTCTCTGAATTCTTTCATGAGTGTTAGGTTGTTCACACTTCAACAGCAAGTCAAATCATAAAAATCACTTGCCCCCCCCTCCCTCCATACCTGTTTAATGCGCTCACAAAAGCATGTTAGATGTCCAAGCCTATGGCACTTAAAACTTCCTCTACCCTTCCTTCCAACCTTTCCTGTGGGAAACCCTTGCGTCTCCTTCCCTCCACCCTAGATTTATATATCCTCCTAGTCGTCTTATTTCATTTTATCATCTTTAAATGTCCAAACCATCTCAACAACCTGTCCTTTATCCTCTGAATATTACAACCCTCTCAAACACCTTTGCGCTATATTTACTACAAACATTTCCAACTTTTTCTTTGATATCATCGACACTCATTACAGAATACGTGAGTCTTGATTTTCTGAGCTCGTTTTTACCACTTTTTTTTAGCACTTTCGTTTCATCTGTGACCCTCTTCTAAGCTCTTTTTTATCCTGACACCGAGGCTGTTATATCAATGTTTTCAGCAGCAAACTTACAGTCTGATAAGATTATATCCCAGTTATTTCTTAATAAACAAGATTCACTATCAAGCTTGTTAAATTTTAAATTTCTGTGTCTGTTGTTGAGCTTCTGCCTTCAAGACTTTTGTTTCTGTAGTCAGTAGTTGCAATAGCTGCCAAAACTTTCAGCCAAACTGCAGTCATAAGGACGCACTCAAAGAATTTCTTAGAGATAAGTATTCCACTCTAATCTGAACGAGCCTCGGTAGATAAGTTTAGATCGTTTAACACTGCGATTGCTTTTATTATTTTAAGATGAAGAACAGCCAGTGGTTTAACACGCACAACCTTGGTTGACCAGTGGTCTAACACACTCAACCCTGGCTGACCAGTGGTCTAGCACACTCAACCCTGACTGACCAGTGGTCTAACACTCAACCGTGGCTGACCAGTTGTGTAACACACAACCCTGGTTGGTCAGTGATCTAACACACTCAACCCTGGCTGACCAGTGGTCTAACACACTCAACCCTGGCTGACCAGTGGTCTAACACACTCAACCCTGGCTGACCAGTGGTGTAACACACACAACCCTGGCTGACCAGTGGTGTAACACAACCCTGGCTGACCAGTGGTGTAACACAACCCTGGCTGACCAGTGGTGTAACACAACCCTGGCTGACCAGTGGTGTAACACAACCCTGGCTGACCAGTGGTGTAACACAACCCTGGCTGACCAGTGGTCTTACACACTCAACCCTAGCTGACCAGTGGTCTAGCACACTCAACTCAGGCTGACCAGTGGTTTAACACACACAACCCTGGTTGACCAGTGATCTAACACACTCAAACCTGGCTGACCAGTGGTCTAACACACTCAACACTGGTTGACCAGTAATTTAACACACACAACCCTGGTTGACCAGTCATCTAACACACTCAACCTTGGCTGACCAGTGGTCTAACACACTCAACCCTGCTGACCAGTGGTGTAACACACACGACCATGGCTGACTAGTGGTGTAACACACACGACCATGGCTGACCAGTGGTGTAACACACACGACCCTGGCTGACCAGTGGTGTAACACAACCCTGGCTGACCAGTGGTGTAACACAACCCTGCCTGACCACTGGTTTAACACACACAACCCTGCCTGACCAGTGGTTTAACACACTCAACCCTGCCTGACCAGTGGTTTAACACACTCAACCCTGCCTGACCAGTGGTTTAACACATTCAACCCTGACTGACCAGTGGTCTAACACACTCAACCCTGGCTGACCAGTGGTCTAACACGCACAGCCCTGGCTGACCAGTGGTTTAACACACTCAACCCTGCCTGACCACTGGTTTAACACACACAACCCTGCCTGACCAGTGGTTTAACACACACAACCCTGGCTGACCAGTGGTCTAACACACTCAACCCTGGCTGACCAGTGGTCTAACACACACAACCCTGGCTGACCAGTGGTCTAACACACTCAACCCTGGCTGACCACTGGTTTAACACACACAACCCTGCCTGACCAGTGGTTTAACACACTCAACCCTGCCTGACCAGTGGTTTAACACACTCAACCCTGCCTGACCAGTGGTTTAACACACTCAACCCTGACTGACCAGTGGAACAACTTGTAGTCTCGGCTAATTTATAACATATGGAAGAGTTTCATCTGGGCTTCTCTAGGAGGTACAGATCTAGGATGACAGCCCCTCCTTCCTTCCTTCCTCTCTCTGACTACGCCCCTGTCAGTAGTGCTGAACTTACTATCACTTTAAAAAAACACGGAACGGGTGGGGATTGAACCCATGGCGAGTCCTAGAACTCCAGGCCAGTGCGTAAGTCACGTGGCCTGCTGGCTACAATAAGATTCCCTGGTTTGTTTGCAATCGCGAGTTACTATCGCTTGTTACCCCTAGGATACCTACAGTCGCCTTCCGAGGTCACTGTCCCCGCGGCCTGGTCCCAGACCAGGGCTGACAGATCAAGAATAGGGAAGGTTCTGAACCTGAAGTGAAGTGAAGGTCATCTCTCAGCAACTGAAAACTACGTTGTGTATCTTCTAAATATAATTATTCGTTCGGACATTATTTTTTTAGTTTATCTAAATAAAAACATCAGTTCATATATTCCAGTTGTGCGAATAATTCTGCTGAAATACTGCTTGGGAAAACAGCGAGGGTGCAGTATTAAGAAAAGTGAATAATATAAAAAATTACGAGTCTCTGCGGGGTTTGCGAAACTAAAATGTGTAAATTTACCTTTTTTCAATGTTCAAATAACCTATGCTTTATTTAAAAAAAATCTCCTCCTGCAGTTATCCTAATTTCCACTTATTCTCCCTTTATCCATCCTGCCTCTCCAAGCTTCCACCTGACGTGAAGCTTGGGCCTTCCCTTCTCCCCCCCCCCACCGCCCCTTTACCCTTGGGACCTATTGTAAACAAACTGGCTGGCACTCCCATACACCTCGTAGGCTCTTCCCCCTGTCCTCCACCTTCCCTGGTGGGAGCAACTAGTGAAAAAAAAACTTTTGACGATACTCTCAAGAGTTGGGAGTATTAGTATTGACCAGGGAAGGAGCAGGTTACTTCTGAAGAAATATTAAATATATTACCAAGAAAGTAAAACGCAAGTATTGCAAGGACTGTGGGTGTATAGGATGGAGTGTGTAGCGTGGTGTGTAGCGTAGCATGGAGAGTGTAGCGTGGAATGAAGAGTGCAGCGTGGAATGTGTAGCATGTATAGTGGTGGTGGCACCAAGGAGGGCCAAGATTCAGCCGTCATTATGACCATCAGTCACCTGACCCTCTACAAAGCCAGTCATAATAAAAATAGAGTTCATGGGTGCCTAATCTTCAAGATGCTTCATTTCTCGAGAAATCTTGGATTCTGGAGAAGGCATTTAATTATACCTGGAGGTTATTCCGGGGATCAACGCCCCCGCGGCCCGGTCCATGACCAGGCCTCCCGATGGATCAGGGCCTGATCAACTAGGCTGTTACTACTGGCCGCACGCAGTCCAACGTACGAGCCACAGCCCGGCTGATCCGGCACTGACTTTAGGTATCTGTCCAGCTCTCTCTTGAAGGCAGCCAGGGGTTTATTGGTAATTCACCTAATGCTTGATGGGAGGCTGTTGAACAATCTTGGGCCCTGGACATTTATGGTGTTTTCCCTTAGTGTACCAATGGCGCCCCTACTTTTTATTGGGGGCATTTTGCATCGCCTGCCCAGTCTTTTACTTTCGTAGGGAGTGATTTCTGTGTGCAGATTTGTGACCATTCCTTCCAAGATTTTCCAAGTGTAGATTATGATATATCTCTCCCTCCTGCGTTCCAACGAGTACAAGTCAAGTGCTTCCAAGCGTTCCCAGTAGTTAAGGTGCTTGACAGAACTTATACGTGCAGTAAAGGATCTCTGTACACTCTCTAGATCTGCGATTTCACCTGCTTTGAATGGAGATGTTAATGTACAGCAGTATTCCAGCCTAGAGAGAACAAGTGATTTGAAAAGGATCATCACTGGCTTGGCATCTCTCGTTTTGAACGTTCTCATTATCCATCCTATTATTTTCTTTGCACGTGCGATCGTGGCACTGTTGTGATCCTTGAAAGTGAGATCCTCAGACATTACTACTCCCAGGTCCCTTACATTATTTTTCTGCTCTATTGTATGGCCGGAGTCAGTAGTATACTCTGTTCTAGTTATTATCTCCTCCAGTTTTCCATAACGGAGTAGTTGGAGTTTGTCCTCATTGAACATCATATTGTTTACCGTTGCTCACTGGAAAACTTTGTTTATATCTTCTTGGAGGTTAACCGCGTCCCCAGCAGATGACAGCCTCATACAGATCCTAGTATCATCCGCAAAGGATGATACGGTGCTGTGATGTATATATCTGTCTATGTCTGATATGAGGATAAGGAATAAGATGGGGGCGAGTACTGTGCCTTGTGGAACAGAGCTCTTCACTATGGCAGCCTCCGATTTAACTCTGTTGACCACTACTCTTTGTGTTCGATTTGTTAGGAAGTTGAAGATCCATCTCCCCACTTTCCCAGTTATTCCTTTAGCACGTATTTTATGGGCTATTACGCCATGATCGCATTTGTCAAATGCTTTTGCAAAGTCTGTGTATATTACATCTGCATTCTGATTTTCTTCCAGTGCATCCAAGGCCAAGTCATAGTGATCCAGTAGTTGTGAGAGGCAGGAGCGACCTGCCCTGAACCCATGTTGCCCTGGATTGTGCAGATTTTGGGAATCTAGGTGATTTGCAATCCTGCTTCTTAGCACTCTTTCAAAGATTTTTATGATGTGGGACGTCAGAGCTATTGGTCTATAGTTCTTAGCTGATGCTTTGCTGCCACCTTTATGGAGTTGGGCTATATCCGTTGTTTTAAGTGACTGTGGAATTTCACCCATGTCCAAGCTCCTCCTCCATAGTGTACTTAGGGCACGCGAGAGGGGTTTCAGAGAAGGAAAAATTATGCGTGACGATTTCTTGAGAGGAAAAATAAACTGGGTCATACATGTATTGTTACTTCCCCACTTGCATTTCCTATGTTCAAAGCATTCTGTATAAGCTGCTCTGCGGCAGTGTTGACTTTCACAGTTAATTCTGCAGCAGGTGAACGTAGTTTTTTTTCCCTGTCGGCGAATGACAAAACTTTGAGGAACAGTTGCAATAGCAGAAATGTTGGTATTATTGCAGTTTAAATGTAAATTCAGAAAGAGCCAAGAGCCAGTATGTGGAAGGCATCACTGATACTTTTACTTCCAACCATAATAAGAGGATCACACTGCTATAAGTTTTCTATTACCCAGAGCCACTCATTGGAGAGGTGAACGAATACATTATGTACATTATATACGTGTCCGTATATAATGTACGGATCTGTGCGTTATGTACGAGTCTCAGCATTATGTACGGGTCCTTACATTATGTTCGGAACTGTGCTCTATATACGGATCCGTACATAATGTGCGGACCAGTATAATATGTACGAAATCTTAAATAATTTACGGATCATACATTATATACGGACCCGCACATAATGTACGGATCCCTCACGTTACAGACGACCGAGTATCGGGGTAGGACAAACAGCCAAAACGACTGCTTCGCAAATACTTCAGCTCCTTCCCTTCCAAGCAGATAGCCACTCCTAAGCCCATCCTATACAGAAATTCTAATCGCCCTTGCCGTGAAATGTGGAGTGTGTGAGCATGGAGCCCAGAACGCGTAGCCTGGAGAGTGTATCCTGGAGCATGTAACCTGGAGCATGTAACCTGGAGCGTGTAGCGTGGAGTTTGGAGCGAGTAAACTGTCAGCAAGTGAGTGATGATTGTTAGAAGATGGTGTTGAGGTCGCTGGCACACACAGCCAAGCCCCCTCTCCCTTCCATGTCTCGTCTCTCTTCCTTAATGAAACATCTCGTGGCTGTCGTGGCCACCTAACATGCTTTCTTGGTCGTCCCCGACACCCTCACAACACACTCACTCTCCGCCATGTCTACTGCCTATCTCCACCACCATCTAAATTGAGTTTCACGTGCCATCTGATTCTAGTAATCTTAATGTATCATTTGATGTATTTATGTGATTCCACTAGGACTGGTGCTTACACGAGCGATATCACGTTATATTTCCTGGTGATTATCACGTTAAGTCACACGGGTAGCGGTTTTTTTTCACTCTTGCCTTGCGTTCTCTAATGGTATTAGGGAAGCGCACCAGTGTTGTTACTGATATATATACGTATATATATATATATATATATATATATATATATATATATATATATATATATATATATATATATATATATATATATACATATGTATATTTATCTACATATTTATTTTCATATAGTCGGACTTGAGTCCTGGAAATGGGAAGTACAATGCCTGCACTTTAAAGGAGGGGTTTGGGATATTGGCAGTTTTGAGGGATATGTTGTGTATCTTTATACGTATATGTTTCTAAACTGTTGTATTCTGAGCACCTCTGTAAAAACAGTGATAATGTGTGAGTGTGGTGAAAGTGTTGAATGATGATGAAAGTATTTTTTGGGGGGGATTTTCTTTCTTTTTTGGGTCACCCTGCCTCGGTGGGAGACGGCCGACTTGTTGAATATATATATATATATATATATATATATATATATATATATATATATATATATATATATATATATATATATATATATAATGTCGTGCCGTATAGGTAAAAACTGGTCAATTAGCAAGAACTCATTTAAAATTAAGTCCTTTCCAAAATTTTCTCTTATATTTTTAAAGATATATTTCTCATTTATGTTAATGTAAAAATTAATAATGTTATACTAAAAGAACCTTAGAAAATTTACCTAACCTTATTATTATATCAAGCGCAATTTAATTTAGCCTAACCCAACTAAATATATTTTAAATACGTTTACAGTAATTTAATACTAAACAAACACAATCAAATATATTTTTTTTTCGTTAGGTTCAGAATGATTTTGGTGAAATTATTGCATGCACAAATTTTCACTTGTCCTATATGGCAAGATGAGCGTTGCTATTTTCGCCAAGATCGCAAGTTCTGCCTATTCGGCACGACATATATATATATGTCGTGCCGAATACGCAGAACTTGCGATCTTGGCTTAAATAGCAACGCTCGTCTTGCCATATAGGACAAGTGAAAATTTGTGTATGCAATAATTTCGCCAAAATCATTCTGAACCTAACGAAAAAAATACATTTCCCTGTGTTTGTTTAGTATTAAATTATTGTAAACAAATCTAAAATATATTTAGTTGGGTTAGGCTAAAATAAATTGCTCTTGTTATAATAAGGTTAGGTAAGTTTTCTAAGTTCCTTTTGATGCAAAAATATAAATTTTTACATCAACAATAATGAAAAAAATATATCTTTAAACGTATAAGAGAAAATTTTAGAAAGGACTTAATTTTAAATGAGTTCTTGCTAATTGACCAGTTTTACATATTCGGCACGACATTTATATATATATATATATATATATATATATATATATATATATATATATATATATATATATATATATATATATATATATATATATATATATATATATATATATAATTCCTTGTGAGTTAGACCAACACTGAAGTTCTAGTGTTTCATTCATAATTATTTGTATTATTATTACATTTATGGGGAAACGCTAAACCCCTCCATCTATCGTAGGGGTTCTTAATGGAGATATCGAGGGTTGAAGGTAGACACACTTGTTGGATGGTAACGTTATATATTGAAAGACTGATGATGGGAAATGGAGCCCAGCCTCTGCCTGTCTTAGCCTGGATGTCTACGCCGACTGAGAGAGAGGCAGAGGTACGAACGTACACATGCGCATCCCGTGACGTCACACAAAGTCACAGGCCTAAAAGGGATCTCCTATCTAAAGCACATGGATGATACTAATATGCTATGCTATATAACACAGGGATCAGCAACTACGCTGACAGCTCGGTCATGTTACGTATGTCATCTCGACATACACTACTATCTATAGGCTGAACAGGCAGGTGGTTCTGGGCTGATTCTATACAATAACAAATTCATATATAACTAAGAACTAATGGATTGTATCATAATGGTTAACAAAATGAGTTTTACGTAATGGGTGTTAACGTAATGAGTTTTTAACGTAATGCATTACAAACTATAAGATCAAATCATTGTACAATATGGATGGAATTTATCGATCGATCTGTATTCATGCACTCTATGGATTCTGAGGAAGAATAAATATATATATACAAGGTGAAATTAACAGCAAAGGCATCTGGTGCGCACTCAGATCATTACTGTCAAATTCTCAGAATACGGAGGGAACATGAATACGAAAAAAAAAAATTCTGAAAAACTAATCAGTTAATAACAGACAGTTGATAATTTACTTCATCTCAGACATCTAGTTATACAGACTATGTACATTTAAACCCAATTCTGCGAGGGTGAGGTTTACATATGCAGAATGGTTATCATCTCTGGGAGGATCGAATTCCTCTGCAATGGCTAACACATGCCTTGACTGAGGGAGATCTAAACGAGTATCTATAAAAGATACTTGTGGGTTTCTCAGTACTTGTCGAGTACGCAAGGAGTAACGACATTCAGGTTGGTTATCTAACCGAGTATCTGAGGTAGAGGGTACAGAGTCAAGAGGATTTTCAGCATCTGTCACATTAGTCTGGGTAGCAATATCATCATCGCATACTAATTTCATATGATCTAATTGCGATTCTTTGTACTTGCCAGTACTAATTTCTCTAACCCTATACTTATTACCAGAGATATGTTCTACAACTCGATAAGGTCCGACAAACTTTTGATCGAGCTTAGGCATTTCGGATGTTTTGTTGAAATTTGTCAGCATTACTCTTGAACCTACTTTTACTTTTGATGGCTTAGCACGGCTATTAGTTACTCTAGTAAATTCTGCTGTTGATTTGTGTAAGTGTTTCACGGATTCTTCTAAAACACTTTGAGCCATGCTGGTACGAGTTGCTACGAAATCATCAGGGTTATAATTAGGTTTCGGAGTGGAATATAACAACTCATAGGGTAAACGCTTGTCTACACCATACAATGCATAATGTGGAGTATCACCTATGGAAGCATTGTAAGCAGAATTTATGGCACATTGGATATCTGGTATGACTTCATCCCAAGTTTCACTATTGGGGTTGATAGTGGCTCTCAGGACATCAAGTACTTTCTTATTGGTTCGTTCGGCTAACCCATTGCTGGCAGGATGATGAGGAACAATGGTGGATTTAGAGATCTTGTATAAAGTACACAAATTTTCAAGAATCTCATTACAGAATTCACCTCCATTATCTGTTACTAAGGACTTAGGGGTGGTATACCTGCAGATAATGCGTTCTTTAAATGCTTTAGCTACTGTCTCTGCAGTCTTATCTGCAATAGGAACTAACTCACAATATCTGGTGAAATGGTCTACCATAACACACAGATGTTTGTTGCCTTGGAGGGAACATTTAAAATTGGTTAACAAATCAAGGGCAACTCTTTCCCATGGTTTGCTAGTGGTTGGGTACACTTGGATAGGATTAGGACCATTGACATTTCCTTTATGTTGCATACAGACACTACATTTCTTAACATACTCGGAAATGTCAGTTGCCATACGTGTCCAAAAGTATTTCATTCTGGCTTGTTTCACAGAACGATCCATACCAGGGTGTGCAACACCTGGTGCATCATGAACTAGCTGTAGAGCTACGTTCACTAGTGACTGTGGAATTACTAACTGGTAAACTCTTCTACATGGAGTACCCAACTCGGCTGTTCGATACAGTAATTCTTGGCTCATTACAAAGTCACTAATGGGTGCTGGTGGCTTCACAGTAAGAATAAGATCTTCCTGGAGCAGGAATCGAATCACACCAGACCACATGGGATCTGTTCTTGCGCATCCTGTGACGTCACACAAAATCACAGGCTTAAAAGGGATCTCCTATC
The DNA here is from genome assembly GCF_038502225.1 of Cherax quadricarinatus. Classification (NCBI taxonomy): domain Eukaryota; kingdom Metazoa; phylum Arthropoda; class Malacostraca; order Decapoda; family Parastacidae; genus Cherax; species Cherax quadricarinatus. The sequence continues at coordinate 24,127,340 of NC_091312.1, forward strand.
TAAAGCACATGGATGATACTAATATGCTATACTATATAACACAGGGATCAGCAACTATGCTGACACATCATTTAAAAGGAAGAAGTGAGTATCTCCACCAGTCACCAGTAGTTCTCATAGAAGAGCTTCACCATAAGCAAGGAAGACAGTGCAAGATGAGGGAATCAGTCCCTCAGCCTTGAACAGTTATTCATAGAAGACAGTGCAAGATGAGATCATCAGATACCCAGTTGTTACACACGTGTCTAGTTTTTCATGTTGTCTATACTGTGTACCATTATCACTAATACTTATATGACACAGCAACACCAAGGAATCGTTCAAAGTACAAAGAATATCACTTACAACCTACAGTGCTAGTCACGGCATTATGTCGGGTGAGCGCCCCGGCATAATGCCGTGAAGAAAATCAAAGTCCTATTATACAGGGGAGTCTTTTCTCGTCAGTGCATTATGCCTGGTAGCAGCCGTTAGCATGACGTCACGATCTGCCGCCACACTCCACAGTGACTCATCAGTGCTCACGTGGCTGCTGTGGTGAGAGAAAGTGTTGCACTTTTATCTTTCATCCGCTCCATCTTTTGTCCGGTGTTCCCTTTGGTTTTGGGGCTATACATTTTGATTATAGGTAAAAGGAAGTCTTTAACACCTGAAATTATAGTTAAAATCACAGGGCTTCACAAAGTTGGCACCAGAAGAAAGGAACAGTGGACAATGTTGGTGTGTGTGAGCGTTCAGCGAAGAACTGGGTGCAGCGTTTCAAGGCTGGTGGCGGTGTCAAGTTACCGTCTGCCAAACCTCGGCCTGGCCCCTCAAACAAGACATCTGTTCGTACCTTAACTGTGTTAAACAGTCAGAGAATACACCTAACCAAACTGCTAAAGAATTGAAAGAAAAGAACCCACATCTTCTCTCAGAGATGTCTGTAATGTGTGTCAGAACTGGGCTACAGTAGTCACTGCCAGGTTAAGAAACCGATCCTCTCCAAGCCACAGAAGAAACGTAGGCTGGATTATGCAAAGAACTATCTTTACTGGAATCCTCAACAGTGGTCTGAAGTACTTTGGAGTGATGAAGCAACCTTCACAGCCAGTTTTAACCGTAGGGGACATGTATACTGGCAAAGAGGAAGTGACCCGCTAGACCCATGCTACACCTGTGGGACCACCAAACACCCAGACTTGCTCATGGTTTGGGGGTGTTTCAGTGCTCAGAGTGTTGGTGAACTCATTGTGCATCCCAAAAACAGTATATGAACCAGTATAATTACCTGGAGTTATTGTGTGACAATTTACCTGAAACATTTGACAAATGTGGGGCTACGGTTTTTATGCACCATGTCATACCGCCAAATCTGTAGTTCAGTGGCTTAAGGAATGTGAAGTTAGGTTCTTTAATGACTGGCCAGACAATTCCCTGGACCTAAACCTTACTGAGAACCTTTGGTCAATAGTGAAACGAAGTTTACTGGGCAAGGATATCAGTTCCATCCTGCGGCTCGAGGCTGCTCTACATGAGGCAAGGGATAATATACCTCCCCAAACCCTCAAGAATATATGTGATAATCTTCCTACATGGCTGAGGGACGTGATTAAGCGTAAAGAACACAGCACCATGTATTAAAACCTCAGTAAGTGCAAATATATATATTATAATCTTTCATGGTATGTGTTTGCTTTCGTACGTGAGTGAGGGAGGGGCGGCATAATGCCATGACTAGCAACCTCTGGCCCAATTCTTGGGTATGACTACTTCGTCTAGTGGGTCGCACCCATTTGTGACGATGACTTAACTGCTGCATCTCATCTGACTCTGTTATATAAGAGTCCATCTTCCTGCCTGTGCTTCAGATTCCTGAAGGCTGTGGGACGGATTACCTCATCATTTACTGCCTTCATCTGTCTGCACTGAACTGAAAGAAACCACTAGATGGCAAAGCGTCTTTAGATAAAGATACCCAGGTGCTACACGTGTGTAATTCCTCAGATTCATCATTTGATTAACCTCTTTCAAACTTGATTACCTTCCATTCTCCCAAGCGCTGAATAATCTTAAGGGTTTAGCGTACCTTCTTAAAACGATAAAGAATCGCTTAGGCTAAATTTTATTTTAACATTGAATAATTTTCTTATGGCAAGATGACACTCTTTTACCTTTAAAATAGAAAAACTATTTTTCATCTGTGTTTATTATTATCATACCTTCCTCAACACCTAGTCTCCCCCGGGGCTACATGTAGCGGGTGCCACGCCTACGTAAAGTGACTTAAGGGTGGAGTGTCATCACACGGGTGGTAGTTGTTGTTATTGGTGAGAGGGGGAAGTGGTGATTGTTCTCTGGGTGGGAAGGGGTGGAGGTGATAGTGTTCTGATTCTCCAGAACAGTACTGCTCACAGGACGACCTACTGATCGGACTGTACAATACACTTAAAATAATCACATTTTCATTCAAGTGTCAACGATCCACATGTGGCGGTCTCCAGCAAAACGGAAATACTGACTTGAGTTAGGAGGATGTGCTGACACTCCCACACTAGCTTCACCTTACAACTTCCACCACCAGTGCTCTTGCACTTATTATCTCGCCTTATGATCCATACAATGAGAATATCGCCTTATTATGATCCATACGAGTACCAAGGTACATAGTGTCGTTTATCAATCGAGGCTGCGGCCGGTGACACACCCGCACTGCGCTACTCTGAGAAAAAGTTTCTCTCCTTCTGTTGCTGCCTTGCAACATTGCATAGCTCCCGATGACGCGCTGAGAAGTGCGAAAGTACTTGTGCCAAAGATTTTCACCCCTGTGGCTTGTCTTGCATAGTTAACATCGCCCGTCTGCGATTGTTTGCATATATATATATATATATATATATATATATATATATATATATATATATATATATATATATATATATATATATATATATATATATATATATTTTTTTTTTATTATCACACTGGCCGATTCCCACCAAGGCAGGGTGGCCCGAAAAAGAAAAACTTTCACCATCATTCACTCCATCACTGTCTTGCCAGAAGGGTGCTTTACACTACAGTTTTTAAACTGCAACATTAACACCCCTCCTTCAGAGTGCAGGCACTGTACTTCCCATCTCCAGGACTCAAGTCCGGCCTGCCGGTTTCCCTGAATCCCTTCATAAATGTTACTTTGCTCACGCTCCAACAGCACGTCAAGTATTAAAAACCATTTGTCTCCATTCACTCCTATCAAACACGCTCATGCATGCCTGCTGGAAGTCCGAGCCCCTCGCACACAAAACCTCCTTTACCCCCTCCCTCCAACCTTTCCTAGGCCGACCCCTACCCCGCCTTCCTTCCACTACAGACTGATACACTCTTGAAGTCATTCTGTTTCGCTCCATTCTCTCTACATGTCCGAACCACCTCAACAACCCTTCCTCAGCCCTCTGGACAACAGTTTTGGTAATCCCGCACCTCCTCCTAACTTCCAAACTACGAATTCTCTGCATTATATTCACACCACACATTGCCCTCAGACATGACATCTCCACTGCCTCCAGCCTTCTCCTCGCTGCAACATTCATCACCCACGCTTCACACCCATATAAGAGCGTTGGTAAAACTATACTCTCATACATTCCCCTCTTTGCCTCCAAGGACAAAGTTCTTTGTCTCCACAGACTCCTAAGTGCACCACTCACTCTTTTTCCCTCATCAATTCTATGATTCACCTCATCTTTCATAGACCCATCCGCTGACACGTCCACTCCCAAATATCCGAATACGTTCACCTCCTCCATACTCTCTCCCTCCAATCTGATATTCAATCTTTCATCACCTAATCTTTTTGTTATCCTCATAACCTTACTCTTTCCTGTATTCACCTTTAATTTTCTTCTTTTGCACACCCTACCAAATTCATCCACCAATCTCTGCAGCTTCTCTTCAGAATCTCCCAAGAGCACAGTGTCATCAGCAAAGAGCAGCTGTGACAACTCCCACTTTGTGTGTGATTCTTTATCTTTTAACTCCACGCCTCTTGCCAAGACCCTCGCATTTACTTCTCTTACAACCCCATCTATAAATATATTAAACAACCACGGTGACATCACACATCCTTGTCTAAGGCCTACTTTTACCGGGAAAAAATTTCCCTCTTTCCTACATACTCTAACTTGAGCCTCACTATCCTCGTAAAAACTCTTCACTGCTTTCAGTAACCTACCTCCTACACCATACACTTGCAACATCTGCCACATTGCCCCCCTATCCACCCTGTCATACGCCTTTTCCAAATCCATAAATGCCACAAAGACCTCTTTAGCCTTATCTAAATACTGTTCACTTATATGTTTCACTGTAAACACCTGGTCCACACACCCCCTACCTTTCCCAAAGCCTCCTTGTTCATCTGCTATCCTATTCTCCGTCTTACTCTTAATTCTTTCAATTATAACTCTACCATACACTTTACCAGGTACACTCAACAGACTTATCCCCCTATAATTTTTGCACTCTCTTTTATCCCCTTTGCCTTTATACAAAGGAACTATGCATGCTCTCTGCCAATCCCTAGGTACCTTACCCTCTTCCATACATTTATTAAATAATTGCACCAACCACTCCAAAACTATATCCCCACCTGCTTTTAACATTTCTATCTTTATCCCATCAATCCCGGCTGCCTTACCCCCTTTCATTTTACCTACTGCCTCACGAACTTCCCCCACACTCACAACTGGCTCTTCCTCACTCCTACAAGATGTTATTCCTCCTTGCCCTATACACGAAATCACAGCTTCCCTATCTTCATCAACATTTAACAATTCCTCAAAATATTCCCTCCATCTTCCCAATACCTCTAACTCTCCATTTAATAACTCTCCTCTCCTATTTTTAACTGACAAATCCATTTCTTCTCTAGGCTTTCTTAACTTGTTAATCTCACTCCAAAACTTTTTCTTATTTTCAACAAAATTTGTTGATAACATCTCACCCACTCTCTCATTTGCTCTCTTTTTACATTGCTTCACCACTCTCTTAACCTCTCTCTTTTTCTCCATATACACTTCCCTCCTTGCATCACTTCTACTTTGTAAAAACTTCTCATATGCTAACTTTTTCTCCCTTACTACTCTCTTTACATCATCATTCCACCAATCGCTCCTCTTCCCTCCTGCACCCACTTTCCTGTAACCACAAACTTCTGCTGAACACTCTAACACTACATTTTTAAACCTACCCCATACCTCTTCGACCCCATTGCCTATGCTCTCATTAGCCCATCTATCCTCCAATAGCTGTTTATATCTTACCCTAACTGCCTCCTCTTTTAGTTTATAAACCTTCACCTCTCTCTTCCCTGATGCTTCTATTCTCCTTGTATCCCATCTACCTTTTACTCTCAGTGTAGCTACAACTAGAAAGTGATCTGATATATCTGTGGCCCTTCTATAAACATGTACATCCTGAAGTCTACTCAACAGTCTTTTATCTACCAATACATAATCCAACAAACTACTGTCATTTCGCCCTACATCATATCGTGTATACTTATTTATCCTCTTTTTCTTAAAATATGTATTACCTATAACTAAACCCCTTTCTATACAAAGTTCAATCAAAGGGCTCCCATTATCATTTACACCTGGCACCCCAAACTTACCTACCACACCCTCTCTAAAAGTTTCTCCTACTTTAGCATTCAGGTCCCCTACCACAATTACTCTCTCACTTGGTTCAAAGGCTCCTATACATTCACTTAACATCTCCCAAAATCTCTCTCTCTCCTCTGCATTCCTCTCTTCTCCAGGTGCATACACGCTTATTATGACCCACTTCTCGCATCCAACCTTTACTTTAATCCACATAATTCTTGAATTTACACATTCATATTCTCTTTTCTCCTTCCATAACTGATCATTTAACATTACTGCTACCCCTTCCTTTGCTCTAACTCTCTCAGATACTCCAGATTTAATCCCATTTATTTCCCCCCACTGAAACTCTCCTACCCCCTTCAGCTTTGTTTCGCTTAGAGCCAGGACATCCAACTTCTTTTCATTCATAACATCAGCAATCATCTGTTTCTTGTCATCCGCACTACATCTACGCACATTTAAACATCCCAGTTTTATAAATTTTTTCTTCTTCTCTTTTTTAGTAAATGTATACAGGAGAAGGGGTTACTAGCCCATTGCTCCCGGCATTTTAGTCGCCTCATACGACACGCATGGCTTACGGAGGAAAGATTCTTTTCCACTTCCCCATGGACAATAGAAGAAATAAAAAAGAACAAGAGCTATTTAGAAAAAGGAGAAAAACCTAGATGTATGTATATATATATATATATGCATGTGCGTGTCTGTGAAGTGTGACCAAAGTGTAAGTAGGAGTAGCAAGATATCCCTGTTATCTAGCGTGTTTATGAGACAGAAAAAGAAACCAGCAATCCTACCATCATGCAAAACAGTTACAGGTTTTTGTTTCACAGTCATCTGGCAGGACGGTAGTACTTCCCTGGGTGGTTGCTATCTACCAACCTACTACACACACACACATATATATATATATATATATATATATATATATATATATATATATATATATATATATATATATATATATATATATATATATATATATATATATATATGATCAACTCACATTATACACACAAAAATGAACTCTGGCACCTTACAAGAGCTAAATTATACATACAAAAGTCTGCATAATGACATGGAAACAAACGATATAAAATTCCGAAACAATGGAAAAAAAAGAGACAAATAATAAACCTAAGCTAATGTAAACTAACCCATATTAACCTAACCCCTATTTTAAGATAAAGACAATAAGATTTGCTAAAATAAATGGAGGTGTTAGGAAACGGACGTTAACATATCAAAAAAATGAGGTAATAATATGAAGAAAGCAGGATAAGGAAATGTACTTTTACCACACCTGTAACATATGTATACCCGTAGTTATGAATTAAATGTAATCTAAGTAGTAAAGAGTATGGTTATTATCTAATTACTAGTGTTAAGAATGTACGCTGTGCCACAGACGAGGTACTACTTGCCCCTCGTGTTGCACCTTCATGGCAGCTCAGTGAGAAGTGATCAGCTTCTACGGCTCAGCGAAAAGCATTAGGTTAGCCCCTTTTTTGTGAATACAAAAACAAAGTTATAGAAGACACGGTCCATATATCTAACCTGAGAGTCGCCGACCACCAGGATATTCTTGCCTTTGTTAACAGAGGAGTTAATGGGTATCTTTACTCTCAGTTGACCACTGAGGTGCATAGGGTTGTTTTTCCTGCATATTCATCTGAAGGTGTGTGTAAGTACATTAAGACTCCGGTTTTCCTGTTATTTTTCCCACTGTGGTTTATATTCAGAAGAGTGAAATATGTTGTAGCCTGGGTATACATCCAAGCTCTGAGCAGCCGGATGAGATAGTTGTGATATAATTTTTGACGATCGCATGTGTATTTATAACGTATCCCTCAAGTCTCATGGACTCTATACTCCAACATCTTTGTACATATTACATAATAAAATATACCTGTTTGTGTAGTTAAAAGAAAATGGGGTGGTAGAGAAGTGAAATCCAAATATTTTTCCTCGAAGGCGTTTTATCCACTTCTCCGAGGCCGCGAGTTCCCACAACTAGCACACTGCCACAGAGTCAAAGAAAATGCACCAGCAAGTAGTGGATACAATATAGACAGCAATATGAGAGGTGAAGAAAATACAGAGTGAATTAGATACCTCGAAGGCAATGGGACCAGATAAAATATCTCCTTGGGTTTTGCAAGAGGGAGCAGAGAAAATGTGAGCCACTAGTGGAGCACCTGGAAAGGAGTAAATTTATAAACAACAACTAGCACAGATTTCGAAATAGTAATCCTGTCTCACAAATCTCCTAAGGTTCTATGATATAATAAGGAAAGTTAGGCAGGAGAGAGGGGGATGAGTGGACTGTATTTTTTGGATTGCAGAAAGACGTTCGGTACAAGAGACTGGAACAAATGCTAGATGAACAAGCAGGGAAAGCACTACATTTGATCAAGGAATCCTGTACTGAATGTGAAGGAAGCAACGAGTTACTTGGACTAGCACATTTCTTGTGTATGTAAACGACATGACAGGAAATCAAGTCAGAGGTGTCCCTGTTTACAGATGTGAAACTAATGAGAATACAAACAGGAGTAGACCAGGAAAGACTATGAACGGATGTGAACCAGCTACGTGATTGGTTCGACAGGTGGCTATTGGAATTTAACCCCAGCAAATGTAAAGTTATGAAAATCGGAGAATGGCAAAGACTTCCATAAATAGTGTAAAGGCTTGGGGGATAAAGGCTGCACACCTCCCTGAAAAACGAAGGACCTCGGGATGAACATAGTTCCAAGTACTATTTGGCCTCAGTAACACATCAACTGAATAACCGTTGCAGCAAACGCGAGACTGGTAAATTTACAGGTGGCTTTCAGGAATATCAACAAGGAGGCATTGACGACCTTATACACGACATACGTCAGTCCCATCTTGGAGTATGCAGCCCAATATAGAACCCGCATCTGGTAAAGCATGTTAGGGAGCTGAAAAAAGTGCGAAGGTTTGCAACGTAAATAGTCCCAGAGCTGAGGGGTATGACCCATGAGGAGAGGCTGGAGGAGCTAAACCTGACGACAGTAGAGGACAGAAGGACCAGAGATGACATGAACACGAATTACAGAATACTGGGAGGAATTGACAGGGTGGACAGGGATACATTTACCTTCTATATACCTTTAATAAGTTCCGAGAGTTTTTCTGCTCCCGGAGCCCGGCCATGGACCAGACTCGACATGTTCTAGTCCGGTCAACCAGGCTGTTGTTGCCAGTGACCCCCTGCCCCATATATCCATCAAAGCTTGGTTGATCTGGCATCTGGTGAAGATACTTGTCGTTTTCTCTTGAAAACTTATATACTTGTTCCAGCAATGTTTCTAATAACTTCTGGTAAAATGTTGAATAGTGTAGGGCCACGGATGTTGATACAATGTTCTCTAATTGTGCCCATTACACCCCTGCTTTACACTGGGTTTATTTTGCACTTACTCTCAAATCTCTCACTCAAGTATGTTGTTATGGCAGTGTACAGATTTGAGACTAAGTCCTCGAGTACTTTCCAGGTATATATTACCATGTATCTCTCTTCCCTGCTCCAGCGAGTATATATTTAAGGCTTTAAGACGTTCCCAGTAATTTAAATGCTTTACTGGCTCTATGCGGGCCGTAAACGATCTCTGTATCTGTTCCAGCTCTGTTTTCGGCAGGTCTCAGGTACACAAGGTCAAAGCTGGAAGTTAAAATACAGATGAACTATAAGAATGATAGGAAATACTTCTTTAGCCTTAGAGTGATCAGGAACCGGACCGACCTAGACAGCGAAGTGGCAGAGGCAGAATCCATACATAGCTTTAAGAATAAATATGATAGGATTCACGCAGCCAGGAGTGAAAGCAGTAGTGGCCAGCAGAAAGACGGGGCCAGGAGCTGAGACTCGACCCCTACAACCACAATTAGATGAGTACACACACATACACACAGTGAAGTATGTGAGGAACTCAACAAAAGATTCAAAGAAGTGTTCACAGAGGAGACAGAAGGGGCTCCAGAAAGACGGAGAGGTGGGGTACACCATCAAGTGCTGGACACAGTACACACAACCGAGGAAGAAGTGAAGAGGCTTCTGAGTGAGCTAGATACCTCAAAGGCAATGGGGCTGGATAACATCTCTCCATGGGTCCAGAGAGAGGGAGCAGAGGCGCTATATGTCCTCTTAACAACAATATTCAATACATCTATCGAAACAGGGAGATTGCCTGAGGCATGGAAGACAGCAAATGTAGTCCCAATCTTTAAAAAAGGAGACAGACATGAAGCACCAAAGTACAGACCAGTGTCACTGACATGTATAGTATGCAAAGTCATGGAGAAGATTATCAGGAGAAGAGTGGTGGAACACCTAGAAAGGAATCATCTCATCAACAGCAGCCAACATGGTTTCAGGGACGGGAAATCCTGTGTCACAAACCTACTGGAGTTCTATGACATGGTGACAGCAGTAAGACAAGAGAGAGAGGAGTGGGTGGATTGCATTTTCTTGGACTGCAAGAAGGCATTTGACACAGTTCCACACAAAAGATTAGTGCAAAAACTGGAAGACCAAGCAGGGATAACAGGGAAGGCACTACAATGAATCAGGGAATACTTGTCAGGAAGACAGCAGCGAGTCATGGTACGTGGCGAGGTGTCAGAGTGGGCGCCTGTGGCCAGCGGGGTCCCACAGGGGTCAGTCCTAGGACCAGTGCTGTTTCTGGTATTTGTGAACGACATGACGGAAGGAATAGACTCCGAAGTGTCCCTGTTGCAGATGACGTGAAGTTGAGAAGAATTCATTCGATCGAAGACCAGGCAGAACTACAAAGGAATCTGGACAGGCTACAGACCTGGTCCAGCAACTGGCTCCTGGAGTTCAACCCCACCAAGTGCAAAGTCATGAAGATTGGGGAAGGGCAAAGAAGACCGCAGACGGAGTACAGTCTAGGGGGCCAGAGACTACAAACCTCACTCAAGGAAAAAGATCTTGGGGTGACTATAACACCAGGCACATCTCCTGAAGCGCACATCAACCAAGTAACTGCTGCAGCATATGGGCGCCTAGCAAACCTCAGAACAGCATTCCGATATCTTAATAAGGATATCAGGACCCTGTACACCGTGTACGTTAGACCCATATTGGAGTATGCGGCACCAGTTTGGAACTCACACCTAGCCAAGCACGTACAGAAACTAGAGAAAGTGCAAAGGTTTGCAACAAGACTAGTCCCAGAGCTAAGGGGTATGTCCAACGAGGAGAGGTTAAGGGAAATCGACCTGAAGACACTGAAGGACAGGAGAGATAGGGTAGACATGATAACGACATACAAAATACTGAGAGGAATTGACAAGGTGGACAAAGACAGGATGTATCAGAGATGAGACACAGCTGGAAGTTGAAGACACAGATGAATCACAGGGATGTCAGGAAGTGTTTCTTCAGCCACAGAGTAGTCAATTGAATAGTTTGGGAAGCGATGTAGTGGAGGCAGGATCCATACATAGCTTTAAGAAGAGGTATGATAAAGCTCACGTTTCAGGAAAAGTGATCTAGTAGCGACCAGTGAAGAGGCGGGGCCAGGAGCTAGGACTCGACCCCTGCAACCTCAACTAGGTGAGAACTAGGTGAGTACACACACACACACACACACAGACAACAGCAGCATATTGGCGCCTGGAAAACCTGAGAATAGCGTTCCGATACCTTAGTAAGGAATCGTTCAAGACACTGTGCACTGTGTACATCAGGCCCATACTGGAGTATTCAGTACCAGTTTGGAACCCACACTTGGTCAAGCACGTCAAGAAATTAGAGAAGGTGCAAAGGTTTGCAACAAGGCTAGCTCCGGAGCTCAGGGGTATGTCCTACGAAGAAAATTGAGGGAAATTGGACTGACGACACTGGAGGACAGGAGGGTCAGGGGAGACATGATAACGACATACAAAATACTACGTGGACTAGATAAGGTGGACAGAGGCAGGTTGTTCCAGAGAGGGGACACAGAAACAAGGGGTCACAAATGGAAGCTGAAGACTCAGACGAGTCACAGGGATGTTAGGAAGTATTTCTTCAGTCACAGAGTCGTCAGAAAGTGGAATAGCCTAGCAAGTGATGTAGTGGAGGCAGGAACTATACATAGCTTTAAGACGAGGTATGACAAAGCTCAGGAAGCAGAGAGAGGACCCAGTAGCGATCAGTGAAGAGGCGGGGCCAGGAGCTGAGTCTCGACCCCTGCAACCACAATTAGGTTAGTACGATTAGGTGAGTACACAAACAAACAAATGCACACACGAACACACACACACATACATAATAACACATATACACATACATAAACACACATGCACACAGACATACACTCACTCATATACTCACACCCTTAACATACATATGCAACATTTTTGTCATAAGACATTTTGGCTTTTCCTGTAGCATGTAGTGTCACTTCTGCACGAGGCTGCCAGCTGCTGGTTGTGTATCTTGCAGGTGGTGGTCGTGACTGGCGTACGTAGCCCCGGTTTTGATCCAGCCTACGTGTGTGTGTGTGTGTGTGTGTAGAACGCCAGCACTGATGCCTGGGTTCCTCTCACTAATGCCTGGGTTCCTCTCACTAATGCCTAGGTTCCTCTCACTAATGCCTAGGTTCCTCTCACTGATGCCTGGGTTAATCTCACTGATGCCTGGGTTTCTCTAACTAGTGCCTGAGTTCCTCTCACTAGTGCTTCTGTATTCCCCTCACTGGTGCCTGCCTCACCAGTTGTTCCGAGCTGGGTGTTCCATTTCAAGGAGCCTCGCGGTGTTTGAGGTTGAGTTCAGAGTCTGTGTACAATTCTACTGTCTATTTGCAGAGATCTCAGCGCTTCTCATTATCTGACTACCACCGATCTGTGACGAGTATGGGGAGGATGCTGCCTGTATGTGGCCGGGCTAGCCACCCCACATAGGTGACAAGTGTGTGGACGTTTTGGCCACACAACGCAGGTGCTGGTATGTGGGGATTTGTCTTCGATGTGGCCAGACCACATCAGGCAAGTGGGTACCTGATGAAGAATAAGACACTTGGGCAACTTCTGGGTATCTTGTAAACGTTTCACCATCCAGTGACTCTATCAGTGCATACATGGACCTAAAGTGAAAACTGTAGACATATATACAGCGGACAGCGGAATATGAGGTAATCAGTCCCCTAGCTTAGAAGACGGGTACAGATAAGTAAAAAGGTTGTGTATAGACAGTAAGAGAAAGAAATGAAAGGTTTTAGGTAAACAGAACAAGGCAAAAAAGAAAAAAGCTATGCATAAGAAGAGATAAAAAAAAAATACTGGGGTAAACAGGAAGTGAGATAAGAAAGGGTGTGGGTAAATAGAGATAAAAAAAAGGCTGTGGGTAAACAGGAATTGAGAAATAACGGAAACAGACCAAGCAAAAGTATGTACCTAGTGCGAGAAAAGTTTTAACAAAAGTCAGAGAGCGAGTGCGAGGTATCAGGAGTTATTATATACAAATTACCACCGGAAAATCACATAAATAGTCAGAACCTCTTATGCAACACTTAGAAGAGAGGAAGCATAAAGGGGACATGACCCTGACATACAGAATACTCAGAAAGTTCGATAGTGTGAGAAGAAGAGAATGATATAGATGACGTCTAACTGCGCAGATGAGGAAACTGGACATTAGGAAGTACTTTTTCAGCCTCGAGGCAGGGAGTGAACAGCACTACTTACTTCAAGAGTAAGTAGTTGGTGGAATCATGAAAAAATAATCGATAAAGAGACGGGACCAGGATCTGTGTATTACAGTGAATTTGTGTATTACAGTGCACCAGTTTAAAAACTAAACATAATATAGAACAATTCTTCAATTTACTTAAAATGGTGACAGCAATGACGAATGGTCGAGTGATGATGACTTCATTATTACAAGGACTCTAGAGCAATTCCAGAGCTAAGCGAGACATATGAGCAAGTCTCCTCACACCTGCTGCCTCTGTTTATCTAGCAGTATAGAGGTTAGTAAATGTTAGCCCACAGTTACAAGTGGCGTCGTAGGGGGCGATAGTACACTTGTACTTTACATATAGCTTGGCTTTCAAATAAGATAACAGCTCTAAAACTATTAGACTGAACAGTGTAAAGCAAAAACACCTGTCGTAACAGTTTCTCCGGCCTCTGTTACAATAATAGCCATATCCTTTCCTAACTTTTCCGTTTATCAGACATAATGTCCCTCTGCAGCAAGTGACACAGTTACCAATCCGAACACAACTGTTCCCCGTCCCGCTCTTCCGCTAACTCACTTACTGAACCCATCATCCTCCTGGGTAACTCACTTACCTACCACATTTCCACAACTAAACTAATTATTAACAGCAACACCCTCAGTGGACACATTCAGCTAATCATAACATTCGCCCAGACAGTCCAATACATCATCCAAACTACCCAGTTAATAATCGAAAACAAACACTAATTCTACCATTCAAACAAAAGTCACAACACGGTTCCACATAACTTAGTTACGACACACCACATCCAGCCTCCCTGCCATCATCCATTTTTTGACCAAAAAGTTTTCCTACATCCAACCTCACCTACTCGCCCTCACCCGCCTCTTACCTACGCTCCATCACCCTCCCCACGTCTACACTCCATCACCCTCCCCACGTCAACACTCCATAACCCTCCCCACGTCTACTCTCCATCACCCTCCCCATTTCTCTCTTCCTCGCCCACTCCACCCTCTCGCCTTACCGTGCAGTCCTACCTCCTTCAGTTAACAGTAATCAGCGCCTGTCACAAGGAAATTACAAACTGTCCTTGAGAGGGAAAATCGAGAGACAAGAATTATTCTTGCCACTAACTTATATTTAAACAAAAATGCTCACTGGTAATTACAGAGTGGACTGATTCCTTTCCTGGGGAGAAATATGGGTCCCCAACATCCCAATGATACCATTATATGTCTGTGTATGTGCTCACCTAATTGTGGTTGCAGGGGTCGATTCAAAGCTCCTGGCCCCGCCTCTTAATTGGTCGCTACTAGGTCACTCCCTCCCTGCTCCGTGAGCTTTATCATACCTCTTCTTAAAGCTATGCATGGATCCTGCCTCCACCACATCCCTTCCCAGACTATTCCACTTCCTGATAACTCTGTGCCTGAAGAAATACTTCCTAACATCCCATTGACTCATCTGAGTCTTCAACTTCCAACTGTAACCCCTTGTTGGTGTGTCCCATCTCTAAAACATCATGTCCCTGTCCACCTTGTCGATTCCTCTCTGTATTTTATATGAAGTTATCATGTCCCCCCCCCCCTGTCCTCCACCGTCGTCAGGTCGATTTCCCTTAACCTCTCCTCGTAGGACATGCCCCTTAACTCCGGGACTAGTCTCGTTGTAAACCTTTGCACTTTCTCTAATTTCCTGACGTGCTTGGCCAGGTGTGGGTTTCAAACTGGTGGCCTCATGTACACGGTGTACAGAGTCCTGAACGATTCCTTACTGAGATGTCAGAATGCTATTCTTAGGTTTGCTAGTCGCCCGTATGCCGCAGCAATTATATGGTTGATGTGTGCCTCAGATGTGTTCGGCGTTATACTCACTCCAATACCCTTTTCCTTGAGTGAAGTTTGTAGTCTCTGGCCCCCTAGACTATATTTCGTCTGTGGTCTTCTTTGCCCTTCCCCGATCTTTATGACTTTGCACTGCGCGGAGTTCAACTCCAAGAGCCTTTTGCAGGACCAGGCCTGTAGCCTGTCCAGATCCCTGGTCCTCCTCGCACGCGCGCGTGTGTGTGCGTGTGTGTGTGTGTGTGTGTGTGTGTACTCACCTAGTTGCACACACAGGGACGGGAAATCCTGTGTCACAAACCTACTGGAGTTCTGTGACGTGGTGACAGCAGTAAGACAAGAGAGAGAGGGGTGGGTGGATTGCATATTCTTGGACTGCAAGAAGGCGTTTGACACAGTTCCACACAAGAGATTAGTGCAAAAATGGAGGACCAAGCAGGGATAACAGGGAAGGCACTACAATGGATCAGGGAATACTTGTCAGGAAGACAGCAGCGAGTCATGGTACGTGGCGAGGTGTCAGAGTGGGCACCTGTGACCAGCGGGGTCCCACAGGGGTCAGTCCTAGGACCAGTGCTGTTTCTGGTATTTGTGAACGACATGACGGAAGGAATAGACTCTGAGGTGTCCCTGTTTGCAGATGACGTGAAGTTGATGAGAAGAATTCACTCGATCGAAGACCAGGCAGAACTACAAAGGGATCTGGACAGGCTGCAGACCTGGTCCAGCAATTGGCTCCTGGAGTTCAATCCCACCAAGTGCAAAGTCATGAAGATTGGGGAAGGGCAAAGAAGACCGCAGACGGAGTACAGTCTAGGGGGCCAGAGACTACAAACCTCACTCAAGGAAAAAGATCTTGGGGTGAGTATAACACCAGGCACATCTCCTGAAGCGCACATCAACCAAATAACGGCTGCAGCATATGGGCGCCTAGCAAACCTCAGAACAGCATTCCGACATCTTAGTAAGGAATCGTTCAGGACCCTGTACACCGTGTACGTTAGGCCCATATTGGAGTATGCGTCACCAGTTTGGAACCCACACCTAGCCAAGCACGTAAAGAAACTAGAGAAAGTGCAAAGGTTTGCAGCAAGACTAGTCCCAGAGCTAAGAGGTATGTCCTACGAGAAGAGGTTAAGGGAAATCAACCTGACGACACTGGAGGACAGGAGAGATAGGGTAGACATGATAACGACATACAAAATACTGAGAGGAATTGACAAGGTGGACAAAGACAGGATGTTCCAGAGATTGGACACAGTAACAAAGGGACACAGTTGAAAGTTGAAGACACAGATGAATCACAGGGATGTTAGGAAGTACTTCTTCAGCCACAGAGTAGTCAGGAAGTGAAATAGTTTGGGAAGCGATGTAGTGGAGGAAGGATCCATACATAGCTTTAGGCAGAGGTATGATAAAGCTCACGGTTCAGGGAGAGTGACCTAGTAGCGACCAGTGAAGAGGCGGGGCCAGGAGCTCGGAGTCGACCCCTGCAACCTCAACTAGGTGAGTACAACTAGGTGAGTACACCTAGTTGAGGTTGCAGGGGTCGAGTCCAAGCTCCTGGTCCCGCCTCTTCACTGGTCGCTACTAGGTCACACTCCCTGAACCGTGAGCTTCATCATACCTCTGCTTAAAGCTATGTATGGATCCCGCCTCCACTATATCGCTTCCCAAACTATTCCACTTCCTGACTACTCTGTGACTGAAGAAATACTTCCTAACATCCCTGTGAGTCATCTGTGTCTTGAACTTCCAACTATATCCTCTTGTTGCTGTGTCCCATCTCTGGAACATTCTGTCTTTGTCCACCTTGTCAATTCCTCTCAGTATTTTGTATGTGTGTGTGTATGTGTGTGTATGTGTGTGTATGTGTGTGTGTGTGTGTGTGTGTGTGTGTGTGTGTGTGTGTGTGTGTGTGTGTGTGTGTGTGTGTGTGTGTGTGTGTGTGTGGAAAAGACTCAAACCCGTACTCCTCACATTACAGCCAGGCAGTAATAAAAGAAATTCCTGGATATATTATGTTGTTGCCAGACTGTATTCCGGACAGGTTGCTCCTCCTGTCTCTCATCTCTCACTTTTCATTACCTTCCCTCCCATCTAATCCGTTATTATCTTCATTCTTGCCCCGATATTCTGATCTCTACTAGGCATACTCATTCAGTCTACTCATTCTTCTACCTATCTACATGTTTACTCATCCACTTACCTACTTATCCACAGCTTATTTACTCAACCACAGCTCACCCACTCATCTACTGTCTCACACATCTACATCCCTATAAATATGATCATCTAACTACACACACACACACACATCTTCATACGCAACCACCTGCACACACATCTACATACATAACCACCTGCACACACATCTACATACACAACCACTTGCACACTCATCTACATACACAACCGCCTGCACACCCATCTACATACACAACCACCTGCACACCCATCTACATACACAACCACCTGCATACACATCTACATACAAAACCACCTGCACACCCATCTACATACACAACCACCTGCATACACATCTACATACAAAACCACCTCCACAGACAAGCAGCGACGCCTGCTTATCAGCTATTAAGGTCAGCTCCGCACCATCAAGGCCACCTCAGCACTACCAAGGTCACCTCAGCACTACCAAGGTCACCTCAACACCATCAAGGTCACCTCACCACCATAAAGGTCACCTCAGCACCATCAAGGTAACCTCAGCACTACCAAGGTCATCTCAGCACCACCAAGGACACCTCAGCACAATCAAGGTCGCCTCAGCACCATCAGGGTCACCTCCGGGATACCTACGGGAAAATGAATGTTAAAAAACGGACTTGGTTCCTTCCCCCCTGAGTCTGGTCTTTACATCTGCGACATAATTTATAGTCAGTGGCCGGATTCCTCCCAAGATCTTTAATATCCTGTGTAGTGGGGAGCTGACAGTAAATATTCAGGGGTTTTAGGGAGCCTGGAAGGATGGGTGTGACGAGGTGAAGGTGTGGCGGGGTGGAGTGGAAGAGTGGAGGGGTGGAGAAGACGAAGGGTGGAAGGAGGAGTGGAGAAGTGGAGTGGAGGATTAGAGGGGTGAAAGTGAGAAGGGGTGAAGGGTGGAGATCTGGGTTATGAAGGGGTGGGAATGTATAGAAATGGGGGTGTAGAAGTGGGGTGTATAGAAATGGGGGTGTAGAAGTGGGGTGTATAGAGGCTGGGGGATGATGACGCCTTCAGTGGTCGGTACAAGCAACAATCACTGTCCTGCGATGCTAAAGTACACACCGGGGGATGGTCGACCATTATGAATGGTGTGCAGCAATACCAGTTTAATTAAATATGCTACGCGGGCCACGCACACTTGTCCATGTAAAACTATTATACATAAAAGGAAGCAATAAACCCGTAGGGTGGGGGGATTGTCACTCGGCCGCTGGGTAAATGGGAGGCGACCATCTTAAGGAAGAGCAGCAGAAGGATGTAAAATTTTACCTGTTGAATAACACCTCAAATTCAGATCTTCGGTTATTTTGAAATTTTGGGATCCAGTAGTCAGGTCTGAGCTTAGTCTCAGTTTGGCCCTGATCTCTCAGCTGTGTCTCACACACCTGTGGTAGAGGTTGGTCCTGTTGCTGAGGGCCAGGGTGCTGAGGGTCGGACTCAGTGGTGTGTGTGCGCTTAACGGATAATACAAATTGTTTTATTAAGCAGAGAAGAGAGGGAGCAGAAGCTTGGACTGGGAGAGAGCAGGAAGGGAGCACGAGGGCGGGCGTAGGCAGGCTCCAAACCTTAATCTTATCTGGCTGTTCCTTATCAGCGCCCCAACTAACATCTTCCTTGTTGGAGTGTGTATGAGAGCAGCCTGTGGTGGCAGTGTCTGTGTGATGCCACACCACCCCAACTGCCACAACCTCTCTTGTTTGGTACTCTTGTAGCGTCACACACACACACACATATACATAGCAGGAACCATACATAGCTTTAAGATGAGGTATGATAAAGCTCATGGAGCAGGGAGAGAGAGAGGACCTAGTAGCACTCAGCGAAGAGGCGGGGTCAGGAGCTGAGTCTCGACCCCTGCAACCACAATTAGGCGAGTACTCAAAGCTGAGAGGCAGGGCCAGGAGCTACATATAGATGAGTACATACACAGGCTGCACGTAGGAGGCTAGTCTTCAGAGGTTCCATATTTTTTATATAGCTTTACATAACATTTACCAACATGTTAAGAAAATGGGAAAATAATAGCAGGGGCTTGCAATGAGACTAGTTGTAGAGCTGAGTAGTGTGAGCTTGAGGACAAGGTATACCGTATATACCAAGTCTGTCATGGATTACCCAGGACTTGCATCCAGCCCACACCTGGCCAAGTAGGTTCGGAAATTCGAGAAGGTTTAGATAATTACTTGATAAGTACTAGAGCTACGTAAAGAGACTATAGAACTGGCAACCTTAGAAGAAAGGACTATAGGAGACATGATGGTAACTAAGACAGGGAGAGAAAAACTGAAATGCTAAGCACAGGGACGAGGGGCACAGATGAAAGTTAAAAACGCAGACGAGTCACAGGGATGTTAGGAAAGACTTCTTCAGTCTCAAAGAGGTAAACAAATACAATGAACTAGAGGAGGAGGTGAGGGCACAATTAGATATCACTTAAATGACATAAATCTAATGAGAAGAAGAATGGAAAATTATTGAGACAGACTACAAGGAGACAAAAAAAAATGAAAACAGTCTTCCATTTCGTTAGAGAAGTTTAAGGTTATGAAAATCAAGGAGGAAGAGAATACCGGAGTTAAGGCACAGACTGAGAGAGAAGTGACTACAACCATAGTATCAAGAGAAGGCTCAAGTTGCTATGTACCAGTACCAGTCAACTGAAGGCAACTATTGAGGTGAGTGAGTACACCCGAGGAGAAACTCGCACCATAGTTTAACAAGCTTTGTTGACATATCCACATGCTGTGTATGAGAGTACAAGGGAACGGCAACCGCAACAAAGATAATTATTAGGGATCCCTCAACGACTCTTGTCTTTCTATGGTTGCCTGAATTTCTTTATTTTCTTCCTCCAAGAAGTTGGAAGTTGAGAATGCCTTATCCGATCGACTTTTAATTTTTCAACGCTGGTTTACTGTACCGGGAAGAAGCTGGATGCAACTGTTGTCATGTGCAAGTGTTCTGTCATCACAGTTACATAGCAGATTCCTGAAGTTTCGTTTCTATGCGATACCTTATGATTCTATTTGGCGGTGATGGTGGTGGTGGTGGTGGCGGAGATAATGATGGTGGTGGTAAAGGCAGGTGTAGTGGACACATGTACATGGTGATCTGACAAGAAAACACTTTCACTGTCACTTAATCAATCACAGTCTTGCCAAAATCGTGCCAACATCACAGTTCAGATGCACCTCCAAATTACAACATCTCCACCCCCTCCTTCAGAGTGCAGGCACTATACTTACCACCTCCAGGACTCAAGTCCGGCTTACAGATTTCCCTAAATACCTGTTCACACTCCAACAGCACACCAAAATCATGAAAATCACTTACCTCCACCCCTATTATGCTCACACAAGTTTGTTAGATGTTCAAGTCCCTAGCACTCAAAACTTCCTTTATGTCCTCCCTCCATCCTTTCCTAGGATGACTCCCACACCCTCCTAGTCATTCATTTTTTCTCCTTCTGTAAATGTCCAAATCACCTCAACAGCCCCTCCTCATTCCTCTGAATAATACTTTTGGCAACTTCACGCTTCCTAATTAACAAACTTCGAATTCTCTGCATAATATCAAAACTCCACATTGCCTCCAGCCTCCCTGTTGCAACTTTCAAAACCCACTGCTTCACGCCCATACAACAGTATTAGTACCACTGTACTCTGGTACATTACCCCTTTATCTCCACAGATGCCTCAATGCGCCATTCACCTGTTTTCCTTCGTCAGTTGTATGGTTCACCTCATCTCTCATAGAACCTTCCCCCGACAAGTCTACTCCCAGATATCTGAACACATTCACCTCCTTCATACCCCTCCTTCCAATCTAATATCCAATTTCTCATGGCCTATATTTTTTTGGAAATTCTCATCACCTCGCTCTTTCACATTTTTGCTTTTAATTTACTTCTTTTACACATCCTCCCAAAATCGTTTACCAACCTTAGCAACTTCCCCTCAGGCTCTCCCAAAAGAACTGTGTCATAGGCAAAAAAGCAACTGTGACAACTCCCACTCCGCACCAGATTTATTAGCTGTCAATCCCACATGTCACACCAACACCATAGCGTTCACATACTTACATATATGCAAGTGTAACATTTACGTATACGTAGCGTTTATGTATGTATATACATACACATGTATACATATGCATAGATATGCATATACACATGCAAAACACACACATACATATGCATATACACATGCATACATGTGCAAAACATACACACACACACACACACACACACACACACACATATATATATATATATATATATATATATATATATATATATATATATATATATATATATATATATATATATATATATTTAGCTGTATTATAATTTCATGAGCACTATTACTGCTGCGTGCACTGAGGTAGAATGGGCTGGAGTTATGAGATACGGGGATATTTTTCCCGGATAGCGCAGGGACCAAAATACATCTAGTTAACAGGCAAGATCAAGCCTGACAGTAAACACGTTTATATGCAACAACAACAACAACAACAAAACTCGAGGATGGCCAAACTTAAAAATTTTGGAGAAAAAACAAATCACAGGAAGTTTGTTAACTTGGGGAAAAAATATTAAACTGTCCAAAACAGCTGTTTGGAAAAAAAATCTGAACAAAACAGGTGAGTCTAAAGGAGTACTTTTTGATGCGAGTTATCTTGAGTGACGACCTTGTAAAGCTGCTTTTGATGCTTCAGCTCAAGCACCGAACTTTTTTTTCTCATAACCTGAGTATATTAGTGTGCGGGTACCCTACTCTATATACAGTAACAGTGGGAACACAAGTTTGCTGTTTCCCCGTCATATTCCATCACACAGGAAGGATTTTCTACATTAAGTGATGAAATACATCAGCCAGAAATGGGAGTATTCATTAAAGTAATGAGAGCATTGTCATTATATCTATATATATATATAATGTCGTGCCGAATAGGTAAAACTTGCGATTTTGGCTTAAATAGCAAAGATGTTCTTGCCGAATAAGGCAAGCGAAAATTTGTGTATGCAATAATTTCGTAAAAATCATTCTGAACCTAGCGAAAAAAATATATATTTCATTGTGTTTGTTTATTAAATTATTGTAAACTTATCTAAAATATATTTAGTTGGATTGCCAAAACTGTTGTCCAGAGGGCTGAGGAAGGGTTGTTGAGGTGGTTCGGACATGTAGAGAGAATGGAGCGAAACAGAATGACTTCAAGAGTGTATCAGTCTGTAGTGGAAGGAAGGCGGGGTAGGGGTCGGCCTAGAAAAGGTTGGAGGGAGGGGGTAAAGGAGGTTTTGTGTGCGAGGGGGCTTGGACTTCCAGCGGGCATGCGTGAGCGTGTTTGATAGGAGTGAATGGAGACAAATGGTTTTTAATACTTGACGTGCTGTTGGAGTGTGAGAAAAGTAACATTTATGAAGGGATTCAGGGAAACCGGCAGGCCGAACTTGAGTCCTGGAGATGGGAAGTACAGTGCCTGCACTCTGAAGGAGGGGTGTTAATGTTGCAGTTTAAAAACTGTAGTGTAAAGCACCCTTCTGGCAACACAGTGATGGAATGAATGATGGTGAAAGTTTTTCTTTTTCGGGCCACCCTGCATTAGTGGGAATCGGCCGGTGTGCTAATAAAATAATAAAATAAAACTAGGCTAAATTAAATTGTGCTTGTTATAATAAGGTTAGGTAAGTTTTCAAAGGTGCTTTTGGTACAAAATTATTAATTTTTAAGCTAACATAAATGAAAAAAAAATATATATATCTTTAAACGTATAAGAGAAAATTTTAGAAAGGACTTAATTTTAAATGAGTTCTTGCTAATTGAAAAGTTTTACCTATTCAGCACGACGTATATATATATATATATATATATATATATATATATATATATATATATATATATATATATATATATATATATATATATATATCGTGGCATATAAGCCAAACATTTAAGTTTGGCCTATTTGGCGGGGAGGCACTGGGCGCTGTGTGGGAGTGTGGGAACATGGGCTTCTATGTTTGAAAGGAGACAGAACGAAAGGCAAGTACATAAATCTCGTTCGCTGTGATCAGAGAGAATTATCCCAGTATTGCATAACCCCTGCCCCTTGTACCTGAATGCATGTGAGAGGAATAGTACAGAGTACGTCATAGGTTTATAATGCAGTTAAATATTGTCGTTGAAGATCTGAAGCCAATCAGAGGAGGCACTCACAGGTTATCACAAGGAAACTAATCCCCCTTGATGTGACATACTCCGGATACTTAATGTAAATTAATGCTATAACATTTCGAAATTAAAAGTAGCAAAATTGCCCCATTAACAGTACCATCTGCTCAGAAAGATACATCAGTGTTGAAATTTTGAAGCCAATCAGATGAGGCTTTTTAATGTTATCGCATGGAAGCCAATTTCGGAAATGGTCTCTACAAAACTGAGCAGAAGGCACCTACAGTTGCCATATGTTCTATGACCTCTCACCTAGTTTTAGTTAACTATGGTTTGAAAATTTGAAGCCAATCAGATAAGACTATCTAAAGTTCTTAATGAAAGTGGAGAACAGGAACACTGTACCTAACAAGTTGATCAACTCTGGCTTAAAATCTTGCGTAAATCTAGTTTAAGATCTCACTAAACTTGTCAAACTTAGACACGTCATACAAATGTGAGATTCTATTTTTTTTTTCGTGTTCTGATTCTATTTAAAATTCATTGCAGTCCTGCAAGAAAAAGTATTTGATTTTGTGTTTACGAAAGTCCAATTTAATATATTTTTTCCTACAAAATTTGCAATTTATAGAAAATTCCATTCAAAATACTGTCCATTACGCTACACCAGTAGTTATTGTTTGAAGCCGATCAGAAGAGGAATTCTCTAGTTATTACATTGATACTGGTTTATTGAATAAAATTAGGTAAACACAATTTGCACGGCTCCAAGTTAAATGCATGCTTTCTCTTAATAAAATGTGTAAGCACTGAAAGTTTGAAGCCTACTAGAAAAGCCATTCTTCAGTAAATTATAGGAATACAAGAATTCCATTTTTTTTAACAATTGCTTTATGGAAAAAAACACACCAGGACTAAAAATTTGGAGCCAGTCACAAGAGGCATTGTCCAGTTATTTTGCAAGGATTCCCACGATTCTGTTTTTTAACTAATAAAATTAAACTGACAAATTTCGGCAGCATATAAACCAAACTTACTAGATACTAGCTTGTCTGTAAGATATATAGGCCATTAAATATTGAAGCCATTCAGAAGAGGTAGACTCATATATTAAACGTGATTTAACGGTAATAAAAAATTCACGCTATTTTACACATAAAATTGACAAATGTGCACTTACACACTTCAATTTTACTCTCCACCGTCACCGTAGCAGGAGGCTCCCTTGTGGAGTCCAGCACCAGAGGATTTTGAAGCTACTGGATCCATCTACAACTTTGGTCATAGCGCACCTGAACTTACCAATAGTTGCATGAATGTTGCAGTGGTTACTACACAAGAGCGTTGATAACAATAATAATAATAATAATGATAATTAAATGCTAACCACAAAAGGGCACCAGCGCTGAAAAATTGAATACTACAGGATGATATCTCGTATTATGAAGAAAATAAAACAAGAAGTTGGAAGAAAAAATAAATAAAAAAAATAAAAAAATTGGGTAGCCATTTAAATGTCCCTCTCAGGAAATACATAATTTAGTACAATTCCATTATTTGAAGAATTTTTCAGGGCACTTGTATGTATCTTCCTGATGATTAAAACACAAAGGCAACAGTTGGTTATCTTATTTGTTGTAAAACGTTTCGCCTACACAGTAGGCTTCTTCAGTCAAATGCAGAGGCAGAAGGTGTCCTAGTGAAATGAAGATGTCGCAGTCCATCCAATAAAGATTCCCTAATTGTTGCCCATGTGTCATCAACTCGGTATTTTATAACACTACCAACATATGTATCTTCCTGTCGATGAAATATTAATTTATAAACATTTAACAGTGAATTTTACCTAAGTATTACATATTCACTTTATTAATTTAGTGGAACTTCTAGCGACTAACGTTCCATTTAATTACTTAATAAATCACGTAAATATTGTTTCTAACTTTGTATATTATATCTTCTGCTGCTCCTTTATTACACCCAGACATTCACTAACACAGCTGTTAACGTCTGCTCTCTATATTAACTCTGGAAACTAGAAAGTTATTTAAATATCAACAAGTTGGTGCAAATACCAACAAGCTGGTGTAAATTACAAACAAGTTGGTGTAAATACAAACAATCTGGTGTAAATACCAACAAGCTGGTGTAAATACCGACAAGCTGGTGTAAATACCAACAAGCTTGTATAAATACAACAAGCTGGTATAAATATCAACAATCTGGTGTAAATACCTATAAGCTGGTGTAAATACCGACAAGCTGGTGTAAATACCGACAAGCTGGTGTAAATACAAACAAGCTGGTGTAAATACCAACAAGCTCGTTATATCAGTTTTAAACGTTCAACACTGGTGTGTCCTACTTAGGGGACACAATGGTGTCCTCAGCGGGTATGGGACGAAGTGGCGCAGGTTTAATGTAGTGTCCGTTCTTACCCGCTTGTTGGCACTCATGGCAGGATCTAACTCCGAACATCTCATCTTAAACCTGGCCAATTAAACTGTAATATCCTATAAATCATGACCTACCTTCAAAACTTGAGATCTTAATTTCTTAGGCATTATAAGTCTATTAGATCTGGAGAATTCCCCTGCCACCTAACCAGTGAATAATATAATGTTTTTGAGTATATATTTAGCCGGGCGTACAGAGTCGACTTCAGCAGTACCTGACTAAAGCTGAAGCCAGAGAAAGGTCCCTCAGTTGCTCTTCAAGGAAGGTCGGTACATCAAACATGGAGACAGGAGCGTCTGGAAATTCTGCCACCCCGAAATAGTAGGGCTTGATCAGGGGCGTTTCACTGGATTTAGAGGCTTTGGCCAGTTTTCCTCATAAAACAATTTGTCTAACCCAAGATCCGAGTTCTCCGAGGTAAGGTTAGTATTCTCTTCAGACTTTCCCTTGTACATTGCCCGAGTTACGGCCAAGACCGGAGAAGAGTATTCTGTGGTTACAACAGGATCAGGACACAAACTGGAACGAGGATAGTACTGTCCAGCAATAAAAAAATATTTTAACGGGAAAACCTCCAGATATACCTACAATTAAATAACCAGTGTAATATTGGCTCTTAATATAAATTTTGTGTAGAGGAACTGAAAAAATGGCTCCCCCATAAGCTTCTAAAAGGACTGAGGACTTTAAAGAAGTCTTATTAGAAATCGGGAATACTCCCTCTCATAAGATTGAGCTATAAGTCCCTGTATCCCTGAAGGTGGATACTTCAATGGGACAGTCCTGCTCATTAAGGGATATTTGACTGGACCTGAAGACAGGTGCAGTACAGGCATCTACCTCATTCTGATAAGCTGCGACATTTGAGTAGATTAATGTTCCCCAATGGCTGTGGTGCACTAGACTTACCACTTGGAGCAGATTTTTATAGTTTAGTTTGTCTGGAGCCTAACGAAGTCTACAATAAGACTGGCCGGATTGCTGCATGTTCAACGTAAACTCTCTACGATATTTGGCAGGAATAAGCTGATATGCTCCTAGCACAGTCTCCTTCACAGCGTTGTAATCAGAGAAGACTTCGTCACTTACACCAACAGTAATTTTTTTTCTTTACCATACAACGCTGTATGAACTAGTGCTGCCCAATGTTCGAATGGCAATCGAAGAGCTCGAGACTGGTTTTCAAAAGACTCGAAAAACTGTTCAGGCTCTGAATCAGTGAAACGAGGTACCAATCACCAGTACGACGAAACTGTTTCCTTTCCTTTTTTCTACCGTATTCCTCCTTAGCAAAGGCTCGCTGTTCCCTGGTTTGTTCTAGAGTAATTATTACTAGCTCAAGAGCTAACGAAGCTGACTGACCCTGAGACAAACTTGGTTCACCATCCGTTTCTACGGGTGGAAGGTTTTCAGGAATATATTCAGGAGTTTGCCCCTAAACTATTAGCGAGAAATCAAGCGGGTAGTGGCGATTAACACGAGCTCCCACAGTGCGTGAAGTACCAGGTTGGAACGCCATACTGTACGAGTCGGACCTTAATCTGTTGCTTATACACTCATGAAGATGTGCAGCAGTAAGAGAACGCTGATACTCAACGCCAACTGAACGAGTGATTCGCCAACAGCGCTGTAGAAATAGTCTAGGCAGGTTTTGCAAGGTATTTGCTGTCACCAAACGCTTAACACGCGCAGGTGGCACAACCAGCCAGCACTAATACAAAGCACTACCCTGTAACAATACGCTCAACACACAAACAGCCGTAATCAGTAGCATGCAACAACGTAAGCAGGCTCGCAGTGCAAATACAGTGCAGAGTACACAATGGTTTAAGAACAGGCATCCCACATTACGAACACAGGTGGTAGTCTAATGACCTGTAGCACACGGTTGTAATTAAGTCATCAAGGTAAGCGAGGGCAAATGCAAACAAGCAGGAGTAGTAGATTCTTTACCCTTGTATTCCTTCACATCAAAATGTAAAGGTATTTACTCAGTGTACAGAGAAAAAATGTCAACTCTGTAATTCACAAGTGAGAGCCACTGTAAGCA
The DNA here is from genome assembly GCF_038502225.1 of Cherax quadricarinatus. Classification (NCBI taxonomy): domain Eukaryota; kingdom Metazoa; phylum Arthropoda; class Malacostraca; order Decapoda; family Parastacidae; genus Cherax; species Cherax quadricarinatus. The sequence goes on from NC_091312.1 coordinate 24,155,456, forward strand.
CAGTGACAAGCCAATCACGCGGAAGCACGCGAATTCTGAAAAGTGACTTCTTCAACGCACCATCGTCTCTCGTCGTGTTTATTGTGCTTATAGTGACTCTCACATGTATATTACAAACCTGCTATTTTCTCTCGTTGCATAGTGTAAATACATATACATATTGTGGTGAAGGAATACAAAGGTAAAGAATCTACTGTCTGTTTGCCTCTACCCTCGCTGGCCTTGCTGAGTTTGTTTACTTTCTGACTTATTTACAACCGGGTGCTACAGGCCATTAGACTACCACCTGTGTTCGTAATTAGCCACAGCTGCAGACACAGCAGTAGAGGCAGCCACAGAAGAAGCAGGAACAGCTACAACCACAGCAGCAGAAGCAGTCACAGCTGCAGACACAGCAGCAGAAGCAGTCACAGCTGCAGACACAGCAGCAGAAGCAGTCACAGCTGCAGACAGCAGCAGAAGCAGCCACAGGTACAGACACACCACAGCAGAAACTGCCACAGCTACAACCACATCAGTAAAAGCAGACACAATCACACTTCAGGAGAGTGGGAAACTTAAAGCTTCATTAGTATTATTGCTTAATCTTGCCTGGGGGAGCTGTTATTAATGAACCACAGGTGTTGAGCACTAAATATTTATCCTTCACATACCTGCCTCACCCACTTCACACACCTGTCTCAACCCCCTTCACAACTGCTTCACCACCCCCTCACACGCTTGCCTCACCCCTTCACACACCTGCCTCACCCCCCCCCCTCCACACACCTGCTTCACCCCCACCTCCTTGCCTCACCCTTCGAAAAAGCACCCTCGTGCTCCTATGAAGTTCCATTACCTTCTTTTCCCATTAACCCATTGTTTTTTCCTGTTGGTGTGTGTGTACACACCTTCTCTTGTCATGTAAACAACACAGCGCCAGTTATCCTCTCATTCCAGCCACAGTCTCAAACTCTACTACGTCCTGCTATAATACAACAACCTGCCATGAAAAATAGGATTCCAGTCTCAGCGAAAGTTTTAAATTTATATACATTATTGGTTTTGATTTCGAACTAAGTATATTGCTGAACTCTAAGTCCAACAGGAAGGTGAAAGATGTTTACAGATTTTGCTCCAAACATCAAATCTGGTAGATAAATGAGACTGATTATGAGACATAGACACAGCAGATACCATTGCTAAGGACTATAGTGGGTAACAAAGGTATGCACTGTAGGTCATTTACTACACGTTGTCCGTATTCACGTACCATTTCAGTATCAGGTGACTTTCTGATAAACGTCTTCATATTTATTTAAGGTGTGTTTAAGGTCATTTTTTTGCAGTTTAATTACTGGCTGTTTTGGGATCCTTTTTTTTCATTGCAGTCAACATCAAAATGACATACATATTATAAATATACAGAGAAACTCAGCGAAGAGATAAAATTTTGATGCCTGTATTGCAATATAGATGTTATCTGTACTTTACTGGCTTTTAAAATTAAAGTTTATTTGCATGTTCATGTGGATAAATGTTGAGATAATGACAATAACGGACGATACTTACACGGAAATTACAAAGTATGCATTGTCTCACACTGTCACACTCTCCATACCATTACGGATAGCACTAGAACTGAGGTTACTTTTCTGTCCCCTAACACATCCACAAACCGGCACCTCTTATGGTCTTGCTGCCTCAGAGAGGCTGGTCAACAGTGGTTCCCAAAGTCCATTATAGTTTTATTTACCCATCCTCAACCACTTGGGTCTGAGAATCTCTGAAGGAGGGCTGTTACACTGACTCCCAGACACGTCCTCCTTCTTGGTAAATATCTCTTTTCACCTATTTTAAAAATGCTGATTGAGTAGAGGAGATGCTGTCAATGGTTTTATTATTTCTTATGACGAAGGTTGCTTGGCTATATTTACACCCATCTGGTGACTGGTTGCGTCATACATGATGAAACATTCTATTATCGCAAAGTCTGCAGATGTGTTGGCTTCCACCCTTCTTACGTATTTCCCTTTGCTTGTTTTTGTAGCTGCATTTAGTGAATGCTTCTTGTATACACCCCGGATTAGGCTAAATCTTTTATCAATGACAACTTGTTTTGTTTGCCGCATATATAACAAAAGTCCTTGCTGTGCTGGTGTGGGCATGTTTATAATCGCAGCTCCATCTATTATTGTAACATTAGTAGAAATCTAGTCAGAAAGCATGTCTAGATTCTCCAAGTAATACCCCAGATCTAACTTTTCCACAGTGTGATATTAGCTAGGTGAGATGTGGTATCAGGAGTGTCCGTGTCTACATCCTCAAAGTTTCCAACCCCTGTCTAGCGTAAATTATTTAGTCTTAAAAATAGATTGCAATGACTCTTGAGACTTATTTGCATTCAAGTGTTTGTTGGCATCTTTTTGCTTCGACTAGATAACAGGGGCAATTTGTTTCTCTTAATGGGATCTGATAAGGGTCTTAAACGCTCAACAAGCCTCTCCTTGATAAAGCTTGGGTACTCCTCCTCCTCCTTGCCAGTCTTATAAATTCTCTGCATTGTCCTTTTTTTTACTGATTCCATCACTACATTTTTTAAATGGAGAACACTGAGATCACTACTCCGCTCATAGAAGTTTCCGTTATCCTCCACCTTTGTAAGGAAATGAACATCTCTACCTGTGATGGCTTGACTGGTCACGTGTACAATATAGTATGCATTGTTCACTCCATGACTAATTAAAATTCCTGCAGAAACTTCGCTATCTCTGGGCCACAAACTGTCCACTAAACTCGTGCTGAGTCGCACTCTGTAAAGACTACCCCTCTTCCTCCTTCTCTTCCTCTGACAGATGCAGTATTCTGTTCATCAACCTGGTTAGTAGGGATCTTGGAAAAGTGTCATGTAGGGGGGTAATGATTGGGGGAATATGGGGGTAAGAGGAGGGAGTTAGTAGGTAGGGGACAGGCGAGGCAGTAGGAGGGATGAGTGCGGAGGTAGGTAATGTGAGGTCACTGGTGACTACACCTTCACCTCTCATACTCTACCCACCACACTCCACCACTCACCCTCACTACTTTAACTAAACATAAATAAATGGAAATAAGAATAAATGACGGGGACAGTGAATATTACTATTCTACTCAAACACAGTTTATTATTAAGTCCTTGTATAATAATATATTTGGGAACAGGAGTACATCATGGGTTTAGATAAATGGGGTGGTACACATAAGCAGTGAGACAGGGAAATACAATCAACTTGACGAAAATGAATATAACTTACAATATAGCACAGAGGACAGTTCACTACAGGAACTAAGCCACAGGTCCCAAGACCTACACAGCACGAGTACGGCGCCAAGCCAGTACTCTGCCCAATGCCTCCAACAGTCTCCTCCAGAGACTTCAGCAGCCTTCTCCCGAGCCCTGCACCCCAGCAGCAGCTCCTCTCGAAATGTCTCTGCTCAGAGCTCTGCACCCAGGCCAGAGCTCTGCCCGAATCTTCTGCTCAGGAGCTCTGCACCCCAGCAGTAGCTCCGCTCGAATCTCATGATCATGCTCTTCCTTGGGCTTTTATGGTGGTCCAAGCACCCTCCACAACCACGTGTACGACCTGACGCCTAGGTCTGAGGCGTCAAGAACAAAAGACCTCAGACGTGGGCGTGGCTACAGACGTTTTGCCAAGGCAAGGTGTGACCATATAATTGGTTAAATTAGGTCTCCCCAGAGACCTCACAATCCCAGCTGGACTACATCACATCCCCCTTTCTCCCCCAGTTTAAAATATCTGAGAACTAGGACAATTTGTCCTAGTTATTAGACTATTTTAATCCTAATCCCTTAAATCTATTACAATACAAAGATAAAATTATACATAATACAAAATTATTCAACTACATATATTTTCCTCAACCTTCTCATCTACCACAAGGCAGCATAATCAGTACGCCTGGCAGTTGGCCAGCATAATAGTCGCTCTCTGGTGCAAAGCCTCCTTACCCGTCATTTCTCCTTAAACCTAAATATCGGGCTCCAGTGCCTTCCCTACTTCTACTAGAAATGCACTAGCCAATGCTAGTCACCCTCGCACGTTAACCATTGGGCCAAACCTCTCTAGGCTTCTATGGCGTGGAAAACTGCTCCAACGGGTTGCATTCTTTCAAGTAACTGCAACTGGACCACTTCACGACCACCAAGGTCGCATTTTCGGCACACTTCATATGCACACTACAACATCTGAAAATCGAGACAGGGCAGGCATCGCAGCTAAGACCCTCCATTATCCTATGCCACTACTAGGATTCACTGGCCTCATAAAACAAGGCGGCCATAATCACTGGACCGTATTCAAGGTCACCTTATTTCACACAGGTAACACTAACACTTCTGGCAAGTCAAAGTAGGCTCGGGACATCTCACACTCTCAATTGTCTCTCATGGCTGGCAGGACATCCCCGCATACCGGTCGTACAGGTCGACCAGCAAGGCAAGATACACCTCCATACCACCCTTGATACCAGGCTGGTCCCAGCAGCTGGAGTCCATCTCCGCAGCTCGCGTCCTTCCACATCTCCGAGGATGGCAGCTCCATCATAGACTCTCTTATCCTGGCACACCAGCCAGAATCCTTCATACACCACTGCAGCATCACCGCCATCTCCTACTGAGCTAGGCAGCATCGCAGCATCCCAGCACGGCTACTGCATCACAGCACGGTCCCAACATCTCAGCATCCCGGCACGGTCCCAGCATAGCAGACAGCATCACAGCACGGCCACAGCATAGCAGACAGCATCACAGCACGGCCACAGCATAGCAGACAGCATCACAGCACTGCCACAGCATAGCAGACAGCATCACAGCACGGCCACAGCATAACAGACAGCATCACAGCACGGCCACAGCATAGCAGACAGCATCACAGCAGCCGACATCAGCAATAGCAGGCTATGGTCAGTTGCTCGAGGTGAGGTGAGGTCACTTCAGGTCATCAACAGCAAGTGCGGTCACCCATCCCTGGCAACTGCAGGTAACTGGCGGTCCGTGGGTGATGGTCACAGAGGCTGGGTGACGCCGACAGACACCCACTACACTGGATGACAGACCAGGGCAGCAATACATCTACTGGGGCACATCAGCTGGGTGACTGGGGCACATCAGCTGGGTGACTGGGCATATCAGCTGGGTGACTGGGCACATCAGGTGGACAGCAATCATAGGCAACTCTTCAATGGGTGACAGTTGTGGGTGAGTCTTCCAAGGTGGGCTGGGTGGCTTCTCATTCCTCTGTAAATATTCAATTTCGGCCAGTAATTGCTTCCCCCAAAAGTCTCACCCAAACACTGATATTCTCCACCATTTATCTCAAACCAACAACCAACTCCACCACAGAATATTCCTGGCTGAATTCGGCTGTGACAGAAGGATGTCAAATTTGTAAGAAAACTATGTCTCTGGTTAGGGAACTAAGTTATTTTTACTGTCCAGTGCAAAGAACTATGCAAGCCAGTTTCTGTAAGCAAAGATAAGAAGACAGCTGGTAATAAAGGCAGAATTGTGGACAATATGTTAGATAAAAGGAAACAAGTGCAACGAATGTGACATTTTATTGTGGCAACGTTTCGTTCTGCAGGAGCTTTGTCAGGGCGTTACAAACAATACAAGAACACAGAGGTATATATATATATATATATATATATATATATATATATATATATATATATATATATATATATATATATATATATATATATATACAAGGAATTCGTGAGAGCAGGCGAAATATACACAAACACTGATCTCTGGCTGAAGGAGACTCGAACCTACGAACCTTAGGATCAAATGTGTAGCGCAAGCTACACGCCAAGGTATTGTCCAGTGTGGGTAGATTGGTAAAGCACTGCGTACCTTGTCCTAAGGTTCGTAGGATCGATCTCCTTCAGCCAGAGATCAGTGCTTGTGTATATTTCGCCTGCTCTCGCGAATTCCTTGCATTGTTAAAATCTCTAGTAAGGCTGATGCATGCAGGGGATGAGATGAAAAGCTGTAAGCCTTCTCCCTGAAAGCTGGCTGCCTTGGATCAAACGTGTAGCGCAAGCTACACGCCAAGGTATTGTCCAGTGTGGGTAGATTGGTAAAGCACTGCGTACCTTGTCCTAAGGTTCGTAGGTTCGAGTCTCCTTCAGCCAGAGATCAGAGTTTATATATATATATATTATATATATATATATATATATATATATATATATATATATATATATATATATATATATATATATATGTACTACGTGATGTGAAAGAGCACAAACACTGTAATAGGCTTCCTGGGCCAAGTTGAACAACGCATGTGTTTAGCACAAAATTTCTCCAACCATCTCATGAGATTCAGTGCCGCCAGCCTAGTAATTAAAGAAGCAAATTTCCGCAGACTATAAAGGCCTTAAATCATATTTAATTGCTATTTCAAACACCCTTAAAGCGAATAAAAGTAGCTTCGTTATTTCTGAGATATTGGCCAGAATTCTATTCAAAACAATAAACCTTGTCATCACATAGCAAACAGTTACCTCCACTTATACTATTACTGCTACCACTATTACTACAACTACTATTACTACTACCTACAACATATGCCAGTTAGGCTACTACAGTTCTAATGCTCTTTCACCTCACGTGGTACTTACATACCCTTTGTGTCCTTGTATTGTTTATAACTACTCGACAAAGCTCCTGGAGAGCGAAACGTTGCCAAAATAAAAAGTCACATTAACCTTAATTGCGCATGTGTTCTTTTACCTAAGAAGACAGCTCCCTACATGACACGGCGCCACTTTTAGTATTTTCCATTATAAGGCGACACACAGGTATTAATACTAAGCGTGTCAGTACGAAGGTCATCTATACACTCAGTATATCGATACCGCAACACAGTGTTAGAGTATCTTAAAGTTTTGTCATCCTGAGCTGAAGGTCACTAGTTCTCCACGGCCTTATTTAAGACAAAGGTACTTATCAGACAAAGGTGATCCACCCCCCTACCTAAGACAAAGACACTCCACCACCTTCTAGAAAAACAAATACCCTCGCCACCTAGGTGATGAAGGCACTTGTCATTGTCATCCTACATGACAATGAAGCCTTTATTCTACTCCTTCTCAACGGGAAAAGCACTCCTTTTCCTTTTAATCAAAACCTGATCACCTAGAAAGGTGATCAGGTGATTATCACCTTTCTTGATGATAATCAAGGCACTGTTCTCCTGGATAACGAAGACTCTTGTACATGAATGGTATACAATACCGAGAAGATGAAGAATTGGACACATATGCAAGATGTGTATTGATAAAGGCACTGAATAGCGAAACGTCTACAAATAAAGGTACCCAGATCATGCACATGTGTCTAATTCTTCACGAAGACTCTTCCTTTCTATATCACGAAGATTCTTCCCCCTCTCTGTTGATTAACAGATGGAAAACTGACGACTCATTCTTTCTAGATTAAAAACAAAAACTTCCAAATCTTTATAAAACAAAACTGCAACTTTCCTATTCAGTCTCCGTCATTCGTGCTGACTAAAGTGCCATAAATTCCACACCGGCGTCTTGTCGAGTACGATGGTACCTTCCTCACTGCCCCCCCTCCCTCTCCCGGCACCCTTCACGCCCGTTTCTTGCATCAGTGCCACACAAAGGCCCCTCTGAGGCCCTATGTTGGTACTCTTATCTTTTATCTACTTGTGTCACTATCTCTGTCGTCCCCTCGTGCAACCACGACGCTCTGCTTGTTCTACCTCGGGTTCCTGTAACGCGGGTTCTCGGGTTCCTGTAACGTGGATTCTCGGGTTACTGTAACACGGATTCTCGTGTTCCTGTAATGTGGGTTCTCAGGTTCCTATAATGTAACGTGGGTTCTTGGGTTCCTATAACTTGGATTATCGGGTTCATTTAATGTGGATTCTCGGGTTCCTGTAACGTGGATTCTCGCGTTCATTTAACGTGGGTTCTCGGGTTCCTATAACGTGGGTTCTTGGGTTCATTTAACGTGGGTACTCGGGTTCCTGTAACGTTAGTTCTCGGGTTCCTGCAACGTGGGCTCTTGGGTTCTTGTAACGTGGGTTCTTGGGTTCCTTTAACGTGGATTCTAGTTCCCTCACAAAATGATTCCTCAATATCTTGTACCGCCAAGAAGACTGTTCTGAGTCAGTAAACAAAGATGGTTCCTGAGGCAGCAAAGATTGGTAAAGACATCCCACTTGGTCTTAAGATATTACTTCGTTATAATTACGTTTGAATTTACGTGATATGGGAGGGAGGTGAACTCTAGCTCATGGTCTCACCTCTTTCGATGAACTGGCGTAAATGAGCTTTGTATTTATTTATGAACCCCAGCATGGAGTTTGCTTCTCTGTTATTGCTCAGATTATTCCACTTCCATACCGCTCTTATGCTGAAGTAATATTTCTTAGAATCCTGGAACTCGTTTGGATGTATAAGTTTTTAGTGTAGAAGTTGCACCCTATTTTTATTTTTTTCATCTCTTACAACGAAGCTGTCCTTGTCTGCCTTATCTATGCTCCGTTATGACATGTCATTATATCCCCTTTCGTCCTTCGCTTCTCCATCGATAACAGACGTAGATCTCACATTCTTTGTAGCTCATTCTCCTCAGCTCAGGCACCAGTCTTGATATACTTCTTTAAACTCTCTCAAGTTTAACTTCGTGTTTTACTGGGTGAGACTTCCAAACCGGAGCCGCATACTCCACAAGAGTCAAACATGAGTTAAAGTATGTTTTAAATGAGTCTTTGTCTACGTTCCTGAGTGCCGTTCTTCATGGTGGTAACCTCAGCTTGTACTGTTCATATTACTATGTTTATATGCGCTTCGCAATACAGATATGGAGTTTACCTGGAGACCTGGAGAGAGTTCCGGGGGTCAACGCCCTCGCGGCCCGGTCTGTGACCAGGCCTCCTGGTGGATCAGAGCCTGATCAACCAGGCTGTTGCTGCTGGCATCAGCCCGGCTGATCAGGAACTGACTTTAGGTGCTTGTCCAGTGCCAGCTTGAAGACTGCCAGGGGTCTGTTGGTAATCCCCCTTATGTGTGCTGGGAGGCAGTTGAACAGTCTCGGGCCCCTGACACTTATTGTATGGTCTCTTAACGTGCTAGTGACACCCCTGCTTTTCATTGGGGGGATGGTGCATCGTCTGCCAAGTCTTTTGCTTTCGTAGTGAGTGATTTTCGTGTGCAAGTTCGGTACTAGTCCCTCTAGGATTTTCCAGGTGTATATAATCATGTATCTCTCCCGCCTGCGTTCCAGGGAATACAGGTTTAGGAACCTCAAGCGCTCCCAGTAATTGAGGTGTTTTATCTCCGTTATGCGCGCCGTGAAAGTTCTCTGTACATTTTCTAGGTCGGCAATTTCACCTGCCTTGAAAGGTGCTGTTAGTGTGCAGCAATATTCCAGCCTAGATAGAACAAGTGACCTGAAGAGTGTCATCATGGGCTTGGCCTCCCTAGTTTTGAAGGTTCTCATTATCCATCCTGTCATTTTTCTAGCAGATGCGATTGATACAATGTTATGGTCCTTGAAGGTGAGATCCTCCGACATGATCACTCCCAGGTCTTTGACGTTGGTGTTTCGCTCTATTTTGTGGCCAGAATTTGTTTTGTACTCTGATGAAGATTTAATTTCCTCATGTTTACCATATCTGAGTAATTGAAATTTCTCATCGTTGAACTTCATATTGTTTTCTGCAGCCCACTGAAAGATTTGGTTGATGTCCGCCTGGAGCCTTGCAGTGTCTGCAATGGAAGACACTGTCATGCAGATTCGGGTGTCATCTGCAAAGGAAGACACGGTGCTGTGGCTGACATCCTTGTCTATGTCGGATATGAGGATGAGGAACAAGATGGGAGCGAGTACTGTGCCTTGTGGAACAGAGCTTTTCACCGTAGCTGCCTCGGACTTTACTCTGTTGACGACTACTCTCTGTGTTCTGTTAGTGAGGAAATTATAGATCCATCGACCGACTTTTCCTGTTATTCCTTTAGCACGCATTTTGTGCGCTATTACGCCATGGTCACACTTGTCGAAGGCTTTTGCAAAGTCTGTATATATTACATCTGCATTCTTTTTGTCTTCTAGTGCATTTAGGACCTTGTCGTAGTGATCCAATAGTTGAGACAGACAGGAGCGACCTGTTCTAAACCCATGTTGCCCTGGGTTGTGTAATTGATGGGTTTCTAGATGGGTGGTGATCTTGCTTCTTAGGACCCTTTCAAAGATTTTTATGATATGGGATGTTAGTGCTATTGGTCTGTAGTTCTTTGCTGTTGCTTTACTGCCCCCTTTGTGGAGTGGGGCTATGTCTGTTGTTTTTAGTAACTGTGGGACGACCCCCGTGTCCATGCTCCCTCTCCATAGGATGGAAAAGGCTCGTGATAGGGGCTTCTTGCAGTTCTTGATGAACACAGAGTTCCATGAGTCTGGCCCTGGGGCAGAGTGCATGGGCATGTCATTTATCGCCTGTTCGAAGTCATTTGGCGTCAGGATAACATCGGATAGGCTTGTGTTAATCAAATTTTGTGGCTCTCTCATAAAAAATTCATTTTGATCTTCGACTCTCAGTCTGGTTAGCGGCTTGCTAAAAACTGAGTCATACTGGGACTTGAGTAGCTCACTCATTTCCTTGCTGTCATCTGTGTAGGACCCATCTTGTTTAAGTAGGGGCCCAATACTGGACGTTGTTCTCGATTTTGATTTGGCATAGGAGAAGAAATACTTTGGGTTTCTTTCGATTTCATTTATGGCTTTTAGTTCTTCCCGCGATTCCTGACTCCTAAAGGATTCTTTTAGCTTAAGTTCGATGCTTGCTATTTCTCTGACCAGTGTCTCCCTACGCATTTCAGATATATTGACCTCTTTTAGCCGCTCTGTTATTCTTTTCCGTCGCCTGTAAAGGGAGCGCCTGTCTCTTTCTATTTTACATCTACTCCTCCTTTTTCTTAGAGGAATAAGCCTTGTGCAAACATCGAGTGCCACCGAGTTAATCTGTTCTAGGCATAAGTTGGGGTCTGTGTTGCTTAGTATATCTTCCCAGCTTATATCGGTTAGGAATTGGTTTACTTGGTCCCACTTTATGTTTTTGTTATTGAAGTTGAATTTGGTGAATGCTCCCTCGTGACTAGTCTCATTATGTCGGTCTGGGGCTCCACGCATACATGTCTGAACCTCAATTATGTTGTGATCTGAGTATATTGTTTTTGATATGGTGACATTTCTTATCAGATCATCATTGTTAGTGAAGATGAGGTCTAGTGTATTCTCCAGTCTAGTAGGCTCTATTATTTGCTGGTTTAAATTGAATTTTGTGCAGAGATTTAAAAGCTCGTGTGAGTGTGAGTTTTCATCAGAGCTGCCTCCTGGTGTTATTACTGCAACAATATTATTTGCTATATTCCTCCATTTTAGGTGCCTTAAGTTGAAATCTCCCAGGAGCAAGATGTTGGGTGCAGGAGCTGGAAGATTTTCCAGACAGTGGTCAATTTTTAACAGCTGTTCCTGGAATTGCTGGGATGTTGCATCCGGAGGCTTGTAGACTACCACAATGACTAGGTTTTGGTTCTCGACCTTTACTGCTAAAACTTCCACTACATCATTTGAGGCATTAAGCAGTTCTGTGCAAACAAGTGACTCTGCAATGTACAGGCCAACCCCCCCCCCCTTTTGCCTGTTCACTCTGTCACATCTGTATAGGTTGTAACCTGGGATCCATATTTCGTTGTCCAAGTGATCCTTTATGTGGGTCTCAGTGAAAGCCGCGAACATTGCCTTTGCCTCTGCAAGCAGTCCACGGATGAAAGGTATTTTGTTGTTTGTTCCTGGCTTTAGACCCTGTATATTTGCAAAGAAGAATGTTATCGGACTGGTGGTATTGTTGGTACTGGGGGAGGATTTTTTTTCCGGCATTAGTATCTGTATCTGTTGGTTTGGAGTGGAGGCCATCGACTGTGGTTCCACTCCAGGAATGACTGGATTTGGTGTACGATTTCTGCCATTTCCTGCCAGTTTTTTTTCCTTCCTGGCACTAAAAACTCTCCCTCTTGAGTGGCTGTGGCTACCCAGGTTTTCCCATGGCCTGGATGTTTTGTATCTTTTTGTCCCCTTTAGATGGTATGCCTGGTAATTTAAGTTATAGCACAGTCTTTCCTGTACTGAAGAGGTACACAGTTCAGGGTGAAAAAGCTTACAGGAAGGGAGTTTGCATTTTCCTGTTGTCATATGGGCATGGCATTTTCTAGGGTGGTCATAGTTGCACGTCCCATCTGTTTTTCCAGATTTCCCATGCCAGCAGATACCAAGTGCATAGTATGTGCACAGGCTTGGTTTCCGTTTGCCTTGGGTTTCTGTGACTGTATTCCCTGTTGGTGCATGTTTCCCTGTCTTACTTCTGTCCTCCCTAGCACCAACAATGGAGCTCCCACCAGTTGTTTTTGGTAATATATCCTCACTATTGCTAGTGGAGTCCTCTTGTTTGCTATTTCCTGCGGTATTTCTAGTTTGCAATATTGGTTTTATCTTATCTTTGACTACACTTGTTTCCCTACTATGGCTCCTGTCCCCTATGAGGTCATTTATATGTATTCCTTCCTGCGTATAGTTCCCGACTACCTGGACAAAATCTCCAGCTTCACCATTTCTGTCTCCCAGGACAGCATCTCCAGCTTCACCATTACTGTCTCCCAGGACAGCACCTCCAGCTTCACCATTACTGTCTCCCAGGACAGCACCTCCAGCTTCACCATTACTGTCTCCCAGGACAGCACCTCCAGCTTCACCATTACTGTCTCCCAGGACAGCACTATCAGCCCCACATTTACTGACTACCAGGACTTCATCTCCAGCCTTACAATTTCTGACTACATGGCCAGTATCAAGGGCAGTACCATTCAGCACAGACTTTTTATGTTCCCATCTGTTGTAGAAAGCTTCCAGGTTGTCTATGAAAGCAGCTTTGATGTTGTCCTCTTTTAATACCCTTGTGATTTTAGTCTACAGATTTATCTCATTTGGGCATACCCAAAAACATTTCCCTGTTTTAACACTGCTTGTAGCTAGTTCTTGGATATCTGCACAAGGGGCGTGACACCAATTTCCACACAAATGACAATTTATCCATGTGGAAGCCCATTTGTTTGACTGACCACAGACTACACACAGCTTCATAATGATTTGAATGGTTGATTTACTGCAATTCTACTAGCAACCTCTTGAATATTCTGTTAATAACCTCCTTAAATGAAGCTCTAGCTATTTGTATTTCTGTTTCTAACTGTTTTTGTATATTGGACAGCTTACCGTGCACGTTCCTGAAATATATTTAATGTTTGTGTTTATAAGGGCGCCTACAACCCCATCCGTTTACAGTCTGCTTTATTGTCCAACCCCTCAGGGAAGGTTCCTTGATGTTGGTGAGGGGCTCTTGATTTAGGGAATTGGATCTGTGCTCCAGTTCCCCGAATTAAGCCTGAATGCCTTCCACATCCTCCCCCCAGGCGCTGTATAATCCTCCGGGTTTAGCGCTTCCCCCTTGATTATAATAATAATAATAATTTATTGTCCAACGAAACCGTTTGAAACCAGTCGGAGTAAATTTTTTTTAATTTTTGTAATATAATTGTTTCCGTTAACTTTTTTTTTTTTGGCTCCTAGATGGTACTCCGTTTCTGGACTTTCCTTCTCCATCTCCGAGCCTGGTAACTTGACCTTTACTGGGGTTAAATTCCAGTAACTATTTATCCGACAAATCCTGAAGTCTATCCAAATCTCTTTGCACCCTTCTCTCATTCGCTTTAGCTTGCATTCACGTTTATCACATTTACATTTATCATTCAAACAAAAATATACAGGATTTAACTTCTACAATTAGGTCATTTATATACTCCAAGAGCAGTATTGGCCAAGGCCCTACTAATCCCTGTGGAACTCCGTATGTTGTGCATGTCTAAACAACATACATTCATATGGGATCAGATCAGATTGAATATCATTCCACAGGAGCTGTATTATCCCTAAAGGTTTAGTGCTCACCAGGGAATATAATAATAATAATAATGTGGAACTCCATTAACTACGCTCTTGCGTTTTTTGCATGTCAAGACAAGTTACGTAATGATAATACAGCGACACCTTTCCTGGTTATCACTGAGGCTTCAACTTCTTCCACTTAAGTGTTTGTTCCACCAAGCATTTCCTACTAATATTTTAAGTAACCCAGAGAACTGCTTCACTGGCTGTAGTTGGCGGTCTGTTCCATTTATTTACGACTATTGGTAAACTAGTGCGTTTCAGTTCATTTTCTAAATTTAAATGCTGTTTCATAAGTTCGCTAAGTAATACCACTTCCCTCCATTCTAGGATTTTCAAGAGAATTTGAGCTAAGCGTTCTTATATCCCAAGATTCTTGACATAGGGAATGAAGCTTAACATCCTTTTCTAAGTGCTTGCAGGTACAATATCTTTCTGTGGTATGATACAAGAGATCACACTACACAATGACTACAGAGCTTCACTCACTATAGAATGGTATTATAATCTTTTGAATTCTCCTATTTATAGATCATGATATGACTCAGAGTAATACATTAGTTTTATTGCAAGTACATGTGACCTGTTAACCAGACCTGTAGCTCAGTGGTACAGGTCTCTTCTCGCAACCTAAAGCTTCTAAGTTCGACTTCTGGGCGGGTCAAGAAATATGCGGGGGAATGTTTGAGGGCGCATGCTGGTTACTGGATACACTGCAGGCAGGGTTGGGTTTTGAAATGAGCTGAGGTAGGATAACAGCTCTTAGCCTATGAAATAAACTCTGTAAAAAGAATTAGGTCTTTTTTACATCTGCACTTCAGCTTGTCTAAGGGCGTTTCATTTGTCCACACTGAACTATATTTTTCATTTTATTAACAACATTAACTTATATAAAGTATTCCGAAACTTCAGTGTCCTCAAAATATACTTTTCAGCCCCATTTTGGTGTCGTCAGGAAACAGTAAACAGCAATGAGTCCAACACTGATTCCTGTGGAATGCTACTTCTGACTGGACCTTATTCTTATTTCTTATTTATGTAGACTGTTGCGTACTTCGAGCCTCGTACTAGGAGAGAACTACAGTTGTAATGCCGCTGGTTAGCCCTGTTATTATCACTGATGATGTAAAAAGTTTAGAAAACCGACAGGTTGAAGAATGAGACACTTATGTAACATTTGGGAATCTTTTTAAAGGAAACGTTTCGCAGTCCAGTGGCTTCAGTCCAATATAGAGAAGAGCGGTGGAATATGAGGAGGAGTTTGAGGTAATCAGTCACTCAGACTGAGTCGATGTGTTCGGTCCACAAGTCTTGAGAAAATTACAGCATATGGTAGGTATAATGTTTGTCAGGAAACAGGACAAGTGTTTTCTGACGCGGGTCTTTAGTCATATGATGACCCACAACTGGAGCTTTTGGATATCTGACCGAGGACTTCCGTTGGTTTACCGGTTCACCTCATTTAAAAATCTTGGTTATGACTGTAACCAAAATAATAGTTACAGTATATGACCGGAGAAGTGGCTTATATACTGTAGACAGGTGGTTAGCAGCAGGAGGCGGAGTCACCAGTGGAAAAATCCACTAGTGTAAGTAGGTCATGCCTATAGGTCACGGAAGAATTGAATTCCCTGAATCAAAATCCCAAGATGTTACTGTCTGACAGATACGATATAAATGGTTTAGAAAACCGATAAGAACATAAGAACGAAGGAACACTGCAACAGGCCTACTGGCCAAGTTTCCTACCGGCTTAAGCCAATGCACCCAACCTAGTCAGGTCAGGTCACATTGACTTAAGGGAGGAACACGGCAACCTACCTGGTAGCACAAGCTATCAGGTTCAACTCACATCCACTCATGTATTTATCCAACCTATTTTTAAAGCTACACAACGTTCTGGCCTCTATAACTGTACTTGGAAGTTTGTTCCACTCATCCACAACTCTATTACCAAACCAGTACTTTCCTATATCCTTCCTGAATCTGAATTTTTCCAACTTAAAACCATTGCTGCGAGTCCTGTCTAGGCTAGATATTTTCAGCACACTATTTACATCCCCTTTATTTATTCCTGTCTTCCATTTATACACCTCAGTCATATCCCCCCTAGTTCTACGTCTTTCTAGAGAGTGCAGATTCAGGGCCCTTAGTCTATCCTCATAGGGAAGGTTTCTGATACATGGGATCAACTTTGTCATCCTCCTTTGTACATTTTCCAGAGCATTTATATCCATTCTGTAATACGGTGACCAAAACTGTGCAGCATAATCTAAATGAGGCCTAACCAAGGATGTATAGAGTTGAAGAACAACCTGAGGACACCTATTATTTATGCTTCTTGATATGAAGCCAAGGATTCTATTAGCTTTATTGCGAACACTTATGCACTGTTGTCTTGGTTTCAGATTACTGCTAACCATAACTCCTAAATCCTTTTCGCAATCCGTAATATTAAGATCTACATTATTTAGTTTATATGTGGCATGGTTATTGTCCTGTCCAACATTTAGAACTTTGCATTTGTCTATATTAAACTGCATCTGCCACTTCTCCGACCACTGCATCAGTCTAATCAAATCTTCCTGGAGTGGTCTAATGTCCTCGTCAGAATGAATTCGACGGCCTATTTTGGTGTCATCGGCAAACTTGCCGATGTCGCTCTTTATGCCCTCATCTATGTCGTTTATATAGATTGTGAACAGCAGGGGGCCCAACACTGACCCCTGTGGAACACCGCTCGTGACGCTTCCCCACTCTGATTTCTCCCCATTTATGCGAACTCTCTGCTGCCTATTTGTCAACCATGCCTCTATCCAGGAAAAAACTTCTCCTCCTATTCCATGTGCCTTAATTTTCCTCAATAGTCTCTGATGTGGGACCCTGTCAAAAGCCTTATTGAAGTCCATACACAATATCATGTTCATTGCCATGATCTACCTCCTCAAATACCTTAGTGAAAAAAGTTAATAAATTCGTAAGGCAGGAACGCCCCTTTGTAAAACCATGCTGAGATTCGTTGATTAATTTATGCTTCTCAAGGTGGCTACGAACTGCCTCGGCAATTATTGATTCCATAAATTTTCCCACTATGGAGGTTAGGCTTATTGGTCTATAGTTCGAAGCTAAGGACCTGTCACCTGCTTTGAAAATAGGTATCACATTTGCCATTTTCCACTTATCTGGCACCATGCCAGTTTGTAGTGATATGCTGAAAAGATTAGCCAAAGGTTTGCTAAGCTCCTCTTTACATTCCTTTAGAACCCTTGCATACAGTTCATCAGGGCCTGGGGATTTGTTAGGTTTTAATTTATCTATTTGCCTAAGGACCATGTCACTTGTGACCCTAATCGTGCACAGTTTATTATCGTCCTGTTCTACATAATTTATCATTTCTGGAATATCGCTGGTATCCTCCTGTGTAAAAACTGAGAGGAAGTATGTGTTAAAAATTCTACACATTTCCTTATCGCTGTCAGTGAGCTGACCCGAGGAACTTTTGAGTGGGCCTATCTTGTCCATGATCTTACTTCTGTATACTTGAAAGAATCCTTTTGGGTTAGTCTTCGATTCTCTTACAACTTTAACCTCACAATCTCTTTTTGCTTTTCTAATTCCTTTTTTATTTCTCTCTGAATATATCGATTTCTTAATTGCCCCTCTCCTCTTTTGATTTGCCTATATATGCCTCTCTTTTGACCAATCAGATATTTTAATCTATTGTTCATCCATTTAGGATCATTTTTGTTTGATCTGATTCCCCTATTTGGTACATAATTTGACTGAGCAGTTAGAACTATGCCCTGGAAAGCGTCATATCGGCAACCATCACCACCTACCTGACCCTTAGTCAGGTCATTCCAGTTCAGCCCACCTAAGTAATTTTTCAGTCCTATGAAATCAGCCAAGCGAAAGTCAGGGACAGAGACTTGATTGCCATTATTAGGGGAATTCCATGATATATTAAAACTGAGTGATTTGTGATTACTTTCCCCAAGCTCATCATTAACCTCAAGATTATTAATTAGTGTTTCCCTACTGGCAAGAACCAAGTCAAGGAGGTTATTTCCCCTAGTTGGCTCTGTCACAAACTGTTTTAAAAACAATCCTGGATCGTATCAAGAAAGTCACCTGACTCTAAATTTCCTGTCAAATTGCTCCAGTCAATCTGTCTATAGTTGAAATCTCCCATTAGCACAACATTTTCGTATGTAGATGCCTTACGAATTTCGTCCCATAGAAGTTTACTGCACTCCCTATCAAGATTTGGGGCCCTGTAAATCACACCCAAAACCAGCTTTTCTCGGTCCTCGAGAAGCTGCAACCAAACAGATTCAGTGGCCGACGCTTCTAATTTTATATCTTGTCTAACACAACAATTTAAATTGTCTCTGACATACATCGCTACTCCACCACCCTTCCTGTTGACCCTGTCAGTGTGGAATAATTTATAGCCTTGTGTGTGACATTCAGAGGGCATCTCTCTATCTTTCAGATTGAGCCAGGTCTCTGTTATAGCAATAATATCTATGCTTCCTGAACTTGCAATTAATCTTAGCTCATCTATCTTATTTCTTACACTCCTGCTATTAGTATAGTAAACCTTAAGGGAGCTAGTCCCTTGCTGCCATCTGCTGTCCCCCTTTGTTTGCTGACCTGATCTATTGTCTTTATTTATAACTTCATGCTGAATGCCTTTTATACATTTACTGTTTCCAACCCTAGTGTTGCAACCTGCTTGTTTCCCACACACACCCATACCTCTATCTTCTATCAGTTTAAAATCATAGGCATTTCACCAATGGCCTTCTCAATTGAGTTTGCAAGTGCTACCACCCCAGCCCCAGAGAGATGTACCCCATCCCTTGCATACATATCATGTCTGCCATAAAAGTTGTTCCAGTTGTCAATGAATGGGATTGTAAGTTCCTTGCAGTATCTGTCTAGCCAGCAATTTACACCAATTGCCCTAGACAACCATTTATTTCCTACTCCCCTTCTAGGCAAGATGCTACATATGATTGGGACCCCTCCCTTAGACTTAATGAAATCTATAGCTGACCTGTACTTATCTAGCAGCTCTTCTCTCCTACCCTTCCCAATATCATTTCCACCAGCACTGAGGCAGATAATGGGCTTGTTCCCATTACCTGACATAATATTATCCAGCCTGTTAACTATGTACCCAGCACCAGCTCCAGGGAAGCACACTCTATCTCTCATCTTCTTATTCCTATTACAAAAAGCACGGTCAATATATCTTACCTGAGAGTCACCAACCACAAGAATGCGCTTACCTCTGTTAGCAGGGGCAGTAGTACCCTTACCTTCACTGGCCACTGAAGTACATTCATCCTGAAGAACAGAGAAGCGATTTCCTACCTTCAGATCTTCACCCTTAACTTTCCTTATTCTGATTCTCCTCCTATTACTGGGAACCACTCGCCACTTGTAGCAGGTGCTGGACTGCACCTCACTGCTGGTAGCCGTTGCTACCTCCCCACCTACAGCCTCCTCACAGCGAGAGACAGACTGCACCTCACTGCTAGAAGCCTCATTCCCCACGACTCCAGCCACCTCACACTCTCTCCCAGACTCATTGAGGTGGACCTTCAGCCTCCTAATCTCCTCCTGGAGAAGCAAGACCTCCTTCAACTCTCCAACCTCAGTTTTTAAAACACTGCAGAAGCAAGCCATGCTTTGTAACCGTCCACGCTAATCCCCAAAGCAGCTCAGGGCCTGTGACCTCACGTGAAACGTTTCGCCAGCCAGTGACTTCTTCAGTCCATTAAAGAGAAGAATGGTATCTAAGCCACTTCTCGCACATATACTGTACTTTTTCAAGATTGATGGACTGATTTTCGGGCTGAGGGACTGATTACCTGAAATTCCTCCTCATTTATCACTCATGAGCGGAACGCCACCAAATTCTTTACTTATAAACACTATATTCTATCACTGTCCACTCATTCAAAATACTTTAGCGAAAAATTAAGTAAATCTGTTATGCAGGAATGGGCCCCTAATGAAATCATGTTGAACCTTGTATGTCAACATATTCATCAGTGTAATTTTGAATTACATTCTTTGCCATGTTTTAACAACATGTTGAGATCAGTCTCATAAATGGAAACGATGGATCTATTTCCCGTTTAATAAATAGGTATCACACTAACCATGTTTTACTTTCCAGGCAAAATACCCATTTACAAGAAAAAAAAATCTTAATGCAAACGGTTTAATAAGCTCGTCTACACATTATTGTGTAACAACCAGGAGCCTAGTGACTGACAATGCAGAACGTTTTAATCTAGTCATTTATAAATATTAATTTCCAAATTACTGGGATATTTTTTGTATCTATACATTAAAGATTAAAGAATTGTAACTTAAACATTCCACTCTCATTCGGTATTCCCTATTTTTTTTTTTTTTTTTTTGGTTTGAAGAAAGTCTCTCTCTCTCTTTATGTGTTCACTCCATTGTTCCCATCACCTCTCTCTAATCTTTTTTTTTATCTCTCTCTTCTCCTACGCTACAACCATCTCTACATTTCTCCTGTTGGTGCTGCATGTCTTGCCACACACAGGTGGTCGCAATGGTTGCTGGTATCAACGACGCTGCTGGTGTTATCACTAGGGGAGGCTGAGAACTGATAAGGTTGATAAGAACCTCTCTCTTCCCTCCCAGTAGGGTGTTCCACTCTCCTAGTACCCAGTACTTCCTCCAGGGAACGACAACAGCTTCACTGTTGAGCAGTGGGCTCTTCCTAGAACCTAGTACATGGTGCCGCCTGGAGAAAACGCAATAGTTCCCCGGTACCTCAGGGGACTGGTAACAGTTACCCTTGTAACACAGTTGAAGGCAACAGTTCCCCTAGTACCTCAGGAAAGGCAACAGTTCCCCAGTACTTCAGGGGAAGACAACAGTTCCCCTTGAACCTCAGGGAAAGGCAACAGCTCCCCCAGTACCTCGGGGAAAGGCAACAGTTTCCACAGTACCTCAGGGGAAGGCAACAGTTCCCCCTGTACCTCAGGGGAAGGCAACAGTTCCCCCAGTACCTCAAGGGAAGGCAACAGGTACCCCGTGGTGGAGGGAACAATCAAGAAAATTGCAACAAATGTAATAGCCATCTTTTTACAGTAAAAGTTAAAATACAGTGACCTACAAATACAATGCAGGAACAATCAACATTAACAAAAACAGTAACTACAGACAACCACTGACATTAGTTACAAATATTTATGACAAACCTAGCATACCAACATGTAAATAAGATACAATACCGACAAGTTGATTAGACACATGTGCAACAGTTAGGCACTTTCATTCCGAAACCTTTCGCCTACACAACAGGCTTCTTCAGTCGAATACAGAGGAGGCAGTTGTGATGTAAAGACGATATAATCAGTTCTTTACCACTGAAGACGTAGTTTTGAAGTAAAGTAGTTTAGACATGCCAGTTCATCCTATATCAATTGTGTAAAGTTGTAGTTGTCATTTGACAGAGACCTTCCGCTGGCTGAACAGTTCACCCAGTAAACAATAAGTAAGATATGAGATATGATGGTGGGTGATGCAGCCGGATAAAGTATCAACAGACAGTGTGGTAGCAACACCAGCAAGAGTGAGGACCATCACTGCATCAACTTCCTGAAAGCAAGCAGCCAGTTTCACACGAAAAGTCCTTGCTTCATTTCTTCATGCTTCAAACTTCATGGAAATGTTAATAATTTGTTATTCTCGGGTAGGTTAAATCTGATTAGGTTAACTTCTATTAAACCTATATTTCCGTATATTTATGGGACAATAATGAAATTAAGGGAATGACTGGCAGTGGGAGGAGTAGGATGAAATACCAGCGTGCATTTTCACACTCACGATAGAGGACATGTAGGATGGGTTACTGAGAGACAACAAACAGACGTAAACAAGCTACTACTTCAACTTTAGTCCCGCACAGTGTTCATTTATCCAAGCTTAGGCTTACGCCGGACAGCAAATATATCTTGCTAAATACAACGCTGTGACAATCCACAACGAAATATTTCTCTGGACTACAATTTGATGCTAACCTGCGCTTGTGCAGCAAGAACCACATGGCCGTCACTGATGTAGCAGGAACCACATGACCGTCACTGATGTAGCAGGAACCACATGGCCGTCACTGATGTAGCAGGAACCACATGACCGTCACTGATGTAGCAGGAACCACATGGCCGTCACTGATGTAGCAGGAACCACATGACCGTCACTGATGTAGCAGGAACCACATGACCGTCACTGATGTAGCAGGAACCACATGACCGTCACTAATGTAGCAGGAACCACATGACCGTCACTGATGTAGCAGGAACCACATGACCGTCACTGATGTAGCAGGAACCACATGGCCGTCACTGATGTAGCAGGAACCACATGACCGTCACTGATGTAGCAGGAACCACATGACCGTCACTGATGTAGCAGGAGCCACATGACCGTCACTGATGTAGCAGGAACCACATGACCGTCACTCATGTAGCAGGAACCATATGGCCGTCACTGATGTAGCAGAAACCACATGACCGTCACTGATGTAGCAGGAACTACATGACCGTCACTGATGTAGCAGGAACCACATGACCGTCACTGATGTAGCAGGAACCACATGACCGTCACTGATGTAGCAGGAACCACATGACCGTCACTGATGTAGCAGGAACCACATGGCCGTCACTGATGTAGCAGGAACCACATGGCCGTCACTGATGTAGCAGGAACCACATGACTGTCACTGATGTAACAGGAACCACATGGCCATCACTGATGTAACAGGAACCACATGACCGTCACTGATGTAGCAGGAACCACATGACCGTCACTGATGTAGCAGGAACCACATGACCGTCACTGATGTAGCAGGAACCACATGACCGTCACTGATGTAGCAGGAACCACATGGCCGTCACTGATGTAGCAGGAACCACATGGCCGTCACTGATGTGGCAGGAACCACATGACTGTCACTGATGTAACAGGAACCACATGGCCGTCACTGATGTAACAGGAACCACATGACCGTCACTGATGTAGCAGGAACCACATGACCGTCACTGATGTAGCAGGAACCACATGACCGTCACTGATGTAGCAGGAACCACATGGCCGTCACTGATGTAACAGGAACCACATGACCGTCACTGATGTAGCAGGAACCACATGACCGTCACTGATGTGGCAGGAACCACATGACCGTCACTGATGTAGCAGGAACCACATGACCGTCACTGATGTAGCAGGAACCACATGGCCGTCACTGATGTAACAGGAACCACATGACTGTCACTGATGTAGCAGGAACCACATGACCGTCACTGATGTGGCAGGAACCACATTACCGTCACTGATGTATCAGCAGCCACATGATCGTCACTGATGTATCAGGAACCACATGACCGTCACTGATGTTTGTGCCGCTAAAATACTTTAACCTTCCACATATAGTATTATATCCGTTATTGTTTAGGTGGATCATCGACCCTGCATGTAGACAGCCTGTACTGTCTGCACAGACAGCCCATGCTGTCTGCCAGCTTAGTTCATATTTCGCGCCACTCAAGTGCTGCCACCTATAGGCCTTGCCACTTCAGTATGCCCTCTGTAGCCAGGCCTCTAGGCAGGCACGCCAGCCTGCCGGCCCATGCCTCCCTCTCACTCACACAGCGGCCTAGCAGGAAGACACAAGGCCTCCCAGCTCTCTCTCGTGGGCATGGCCCTCCCGGGCCATGGGCACAACACAAGCCTGTGTACCCACGACGACATTAACAATAAAGTAAGAAGCCTCCGAAGAAGTTTATCATTCACAACCCGCTACCATATACCAAATAAGCCAGTTATAAATGGTGACAGCGGTGCTCGCAGCAGTTGTGTTTGCCTGGAGGGAGGGAGGAAGAGGTATGAAGTCATCTTCACTTCATCATCCCATACAAGAAGCATCCGTCTCTCAACGAGTTATCCTGATGTCGTGTCTGCACTTTTGAGCATCCAGACACAGGTACTAGCAGGATCCAGCCGAAATTTGTTGAAAGTCTTCGAGAATTGTGAGTGGCGTCACAGTGAACCCACGCTACAGCGTCCCACGCTACAGCGTCCCACGCTACAGTGTCCCACGCTGTTTCTCAAGTCACGTGTTCAGCGTCACTTGTATGTTGCTGTTGTTGTTCAGCTCAGCACAGCTGTTTCAGCAAGCCAGAGGTGAGTTTTGTGGTGATTTCTGCGTCCAGTGTGAGCTTCTCCACGTGTTTGTGGGTGGAGGAGGAGGAGGAGGAGGAATGGCTAGATGCTCGCCCTGCCATACACTCACCCACGCTCCTCGCCACCACACTACCATACACTCACCACTGCCCACTCCCTCTGCTGTGTTTTCTGCTGTTTTTCGTGTGATTCATCGCCAGTGCTGTGTATCCGAGTGCCCGAGGCCACTCAAAGCTGCGTGGATCAGCATGCCACGTAGATCACGACACCACGTGGATCGACACCACGTTGGGTGTGGCTGATGTCACGTAGACCTACGACCTACGTGAGTTACCAGATGTCCCAGGCCACATGCTGTAGTCTGCTGCCCGCATCACATTGACGTCACCCACGATGCTGCCCAACTTCATGACGTCACGATGTCTGCTGACGTCACCTCACGATGTCTGCCTGACGTCACCTCATGATGTCTCCCTGACGTCACCTCGAGATGTCTGCTGACGTCACCTCGCGACATCACGCCTGACATCACATGATGTCACCATCGAGTGTTCAGTAATTATTTCAGTATTGTCGAGAAGATTGAGAGAAAATATGTCGTGTTAATTAATTCCTCTTAGTCAGTGTTCTCACATTTTAGTATATGTCTTAGTGTCAGTTTTGTGCACAGAAAAGCATCATTTGCTAGTTAAGCCATGTTGTACCGTATGTACAGCGGTGTGTTTTTAAAGTTTCCGTGTGTCCAGTGAGGTCTGGGCCAGCCAGACCTGAGTAGCACCACTGTGTTAAGTCACCCGTGTGACCAGTGTGTTTGACAGTTGATTACTCAGCCCTGAGCGTACGAGCCCTCTTGTACAGAAAGCATATGCTCGTTGCTCGTGATGTTCTGCAGAATCGTACCTGCTACGATTCCCATCGAGATTTGTTTCACTTCACCTCCAGACCGTCAGAGTGCAGTTATATGTAGAGAAACAAGTCTGGGGACGCTTAGGCTAACCTCTGCTATAACTCCAACTGTCGAGAGATGATACTCGTCAAGCCGCAGCCAGGCCTGTCGGCAGGCGCTGTGTCAGCCTCGTGTCACAAGCTTCAGTGAGCAGCCTGCACAAAGATGATGTCACTTTGACTGCTAGCTCACTCACTGCAGTCTGGTGTATGATGTTACGACTCCCAGATGTTTCGCCCAGTCGTCTCTGCCACGACTCGCTCCACAACTCGCTCCACGCTCGCCGGCAGTGACAGCCCAGCGACAGTACCAGTCGAGAAGTGTCCTCCTGAGTCGCTTGCCAGAAGTCCTGCCCAGTTGCCGAGTTTTGTCGACGCCTCACTCGAGGGCACCAGCATGTCGTGCCCTAGGTTGAGTGAAAACCTGCAGCGACTCCTACGATGACTGCTTCACCAGAGGAGACCGTACCCTGTTACGTCACAGTTCAGCCGCAGCAATGTCTCCCTTGTTGCAGTACCTGTCCAGACACAGGAAGGCGTGCAGTGATGCCCTTCGACGCTCACTGCCTATGACCATGATGTTTAGCACACCCCACATGTTTTTTCTTCCCTCCCTGTAGGAAGTTTTTTTTCCATGTCTATATGTATATATATGTTTTTATTTTGTGTTCTGTGCCCTGTTCCTACGAGAGAGAGACAGAGTTTCTTTTACTACCAGTATTGTCGCGTCGGGACGACGCGCGGTAGGTGGCCAAGCGTATGTAGACGCATGTAGACAGCCTGTACTGTCTGCACAGACAGCCCATGCTGTCTGCCAGCTTAGTTCATATTTCGCGCCACTCAAGTGCTGCCACCTATAGACCTTGCCACTTCAGTATGCCCAGACTTGCCTCGCTCTCACTCACACAGTGGCCTAGCAGGAAGACACAAGTACTCCCAGCTCTCTCTCGTGGGATGGCCCTGCCCGGGCCATGGGCACACACACACAAGCCTGTGTAACCCACCTACGACTTAACAATAAAGTAAGAAGCCTCCAAAGAAGTTTATCATTCACACCCCGCTTACAGCCTACCAAATAAGCCCGTTATATGCATCCCGGTCTCTGACCAGACATCCTAACATGAAAACCAAATGTTGCAAGATGTCAGCATGCTTCTGACAAGACAGTGACTCAAAAAGTGACGGTGAAAGCGCTTCCTCCTTTTTTTTCGGGTCACCTCGACTCGCTGGGAGACTGCCAGTGCATTAAAAAATAATACAAACACACAGGAAAGTTAAGTGTATAGTGAATATAAGAAGCACGTAAAATTTACATGTAATTTTACGTGTTCGTAAGAAAGGACGAAATAAGGAATGCTAGCGGGGATTTAATCTGAGGAACTGAATAACGCTAATCCCTCCGATCAAAGATCCCTTTTATTAGCGTCAAGGCAAACCCCTGCCTTGAAGGTAGGTGAAGGAGGGGGGAGGGGAAGGGGCATCTGTAGGGGGGAGGGGGCCTTTGTAAGGGGGGAGGGGTAGGATATCGGGTGTACCCTGAGCAATATGTCAACTTTTAACATGTCAAAATTAAAAAGCTCAGTTACATTAGTGCAAGTGGGAACACTGTTAATGTAACGGGTTAATGTGACATCAGCCCTTCCCGCTTGCTGAAATATTTATTCAACATCGGCACACACAACACAAAAAAAAAATGATAGTATTATCGAATTATTTCTAACGTAAATGATATGTGCAATTACTGCTCTTATTACCATTTTGTGAAGCCCCGGGGGCTCCACCAGGTCCAGGGTTCCACTAGCTCCGGGTGTTCCGCTTGCCAGTCTTGAGGGTTCCAGTAACCTCGGTGAGTGGGAGTCAGTTTAAAGATCTGTCAACATTTTTATCCGGCTTACAAATTACCCCTCAAGAGAACTTTAATTCCTAAAACAATAATCAGGGTCAACTCTCAGAGTACATACACCGAGCGATACACACCTCTGTGTATATACACTGTGTGATACACACATCTACATATGAGTATACACACTTAGAAATGCACACCTCTCGGTTTATACACCATTCATCCTGTCTGGGAAAGATGATGTGTTGGCTTTGTTGGGAAGGTAATTGAGAGCTGATGGATTATTGTAACTGCCTCGGTGTTACAAATCTTCAGTTTTCAATGGTAAAAAAAAAAAACGCCGACAAGTATGATGGTACAAAGTCACCAGGAGCAGAGCAAGACTATCTGAACAACGCTTCGTTCACAATGGTCATATGTCATTACAGCAGCTTCGAGATGAGTAATCCAGTGACAGAAGACTGCAACCTCTATCCTGCTAACCTTATAGTTGTCACAAACAAGGTATAAGATCCTTACAAATACTTTATAAAATAATCACGTCTGCAACTTCAGGTATCTTTATTATTGAAACGTTTCGTCCACCAGGGACTTATATATCCTCATAGTGTTGTCACAACCACTGTCTTGGGTGAACACAACGACTGGCTCTGAAGACTAACACAGAGAATGGAGCATCAGTTGACCGTCGCGGGGGAATCCTGTGACTCCGTACATTCTAGTCAGGGTTATCGATCTTACACGGAGCTTATACTAAGAAAAGGCGACCAGCCGAAACACTCAGGAAATATACTGAACCTTCTTGCAGCTCTACCAAGCGATGTGTCAGTTTTCAAACCGTCTTTAAATTAATATATTCGAAGTATCAGTTAACAATTTAAGTTGGGGATTTAAAGATAAGTATTTATCAAACGGTATTACTCTCAGTAATTTCTGGCGCACTCGCACTAGTATTTTATTTGCTTCATTCGACTAAAAACAGTTTACCCTTAACTTTTAAACCTATGTGTTTTTTTGGTATATTTTTTCCAGATTTAAGATTGCCAAGTTATTTTTTGTCAGATACAGTGCAAACTCTTAGGCAATATCTAATAATATATATCTGTACGACAGCTCATATGAATAATTAACTAACCTCTAAAATGCAGGATGGCAAAGTAAATTCACAATATTCTGGTAGTTCACGCACACAATAACACAGAGACAAAGACAATGTTCCAGAGATGGGACACAGCAACAAGGGACACAATTGGAAGTTGAAGACACAGATGAGTCACAGGGATGTTAGGAAGTATTTCTTCAGTCACAGAATAGTCAGGAAGTGGAATAGTTTGGGAAGCGATGTAGTGGAGGCAGGATCCATTCATAGCTTTAAGCAGAGGTATGATAAAGCTCATGGTGCAGGGAGTGACCCAGTACCGGCCAGTGAAGAGGTGGAGCTAGGAGCTATGAATCGACCCCTGCAACCACAACAAGGCGAGTACAACTAGGTGAGTATACAGTGAGTACAACTAGATGAGTATACAGTGAGTACAACTAGGTGAGTATACTGAGAGGTGGCTACTAACAAGTCAGCAGTGTACCGGAGGTCAGAGATCAGCGTGAATTCTGTGCTCCTGGATACCATCTAGTTACTCAGATTCACTGCAGCCAAGTCAGAACCATTGAAATACAGTCTTAGGCTAAAGTCTGTTTCATTGTGATATAATTCATTTACATTATTAATTATACTAAAATGATTAAAACAGTGAACTATATAAAAGAAAATTGATAATCATCTTCACGATAGTTTACCCACGGTCACACCATGTAAACACACACACACACACATGTAGTATAACAGCATGCACTCAGTGCCCACTTTATTAGATACACCTGTACACCTGCTCTTTAACGCAAATATCTAATCAACCAATCAGGTGGCAGCACCTGAACGCCTAAAAACATGCAGACATGGTCAAGAGGTTCAGGACACGGATTCTGCTGTTGACTCTCGCCCTGGCAGGTCATAGCAGCTCTCCTTACTTGCACAGTATCCCTACGATCCCCGTTGGGGAGGGGAACTTCTACCATCTCCACGATGTCTCATCGTGTGAGAATTAAGCCCAAGTCTGCTGTCGTCGATGACGCCACGAAGCTTGAGCTTGCAGCTTCTCTCAACACTTGTCTGCACGCAAAGTTCTCCAAGATCACGTCACTGAAGGAAGCTTTCATCGTCACTTTTCTCGATGATACTGAAGCTGACAAGGTGCTTACACCTACTGCCATGAAGACCTTAGAAGACCGAGGCTTTACCATCTCTACGTCACCATACATGCTTGCAAAACGTTCAGTGTTTATGAAACGTCTTGACAAGCTGATCACGAACATGACCATCCAGGAAATTACTACATCACTTGAAGACCTCAACACCTGGGCCAAGATTGACACTGTAGTGAAGATTCCCAACGCTTCCTCAATGCTCAAGGTCACATTCCTGGACGTTACCATGGCGACCAGAGCACTGTCTGATGGCCTGGCCATCTCTTACTACTATATCAACCCTCGACAGATTGAACCTGAACGCTTCACGTACATAACACCTTGCTGGACATGTTACTCGTACAGTCACTCTACTGCCGACTGCCACGTGAAGAATAAGAAGATATGTTCCACCTGTGGGTCTGCAGGACACGATTTTCGTTCTTGCACTTCCACTGCTGCTCCCACTTGCATCAACTGTAAGAGTGATCACCATACTCTTGCAGCCAAGTGTCCAGTGCGAAAGGATATCCTTTCTAAGAAACTGAAGGAAGAAACAAAGAGGTCATCTGGAACCTCTCCTACATACGCTGCAATTGCCAAGATTCAATCTACAACATCCAAGATACTACAAGCTACTCAACAGTCGTCTCTACCACCTCTCACTACCCAGCCTCCACCTGATGATATTTCCACCAAATTCTATTACTGCATGATGTTTGCCCACATGCAAAATGCTGCAAAACCTGGCTCTTTCAACACGACTATCAATGAACTTCTTGCACTCAACAACATGCCATCATTTAACTTCCCTGCAAGTCCACCATCAGCTGAAATTTTGAAAATAATCCCGAAGATCGTCAGTTTTGAAGCGCCAGATGACTTGAAGGAATTAATAATTGACAATGACGACGCATCCTTTTTTGAATCCTCCAATCAACGTTCACCTGCTAACATCCAAGTCAGCACTACGCCTCCTATTCGTCGATCGCCTCCTACTCGTCGATTGGCTCGTCGTGGCGGCGTACCTCCTTCACCTCCACTCACCATTACTCATATGGACCAATCAGAAGCCACGATTCTACCACAGTCTTCTACACACTCTCTAGCAGAGACACCAACATTGAAAGAACCTTCAATGCTGCAACCACCAACAAAAACCTCTCCAGCCATCACTCGACGTATTAATACAGAAGACCAACATCGAGATCAATACCTGCACTGGAAAGATATAACTTTTTTATACGACTCCTGACCAAGAACCCACCATGAATGTCGACACTTTGTACGAGAAAATACACGACAGAACAGTCAAGTTTACAAATCGTAAAGGATCCCACTGCTCCTTCACTACACTCAAGATGACCCTTGACCAGTTACAAGCCGACCCAGCATTTCGACCCAAGATTACAAGACTACTCATCGTTTCCTTCCAACAACTGCACAACATAAGGAATGCCTCCAACACTGAAGAACTGAAGTAACTTCTGACTCACAATTTAACGACACCTGACCTATCAAGAAGCTAGCCTCCCTTGACCACACCTCCAGCTTCTGCCAGCCGCCAATCAACATCAAGATGCAGCAATCTTCCGTCCAGCAAGTTGCAGTCAGCACCCGCAGAGTTCCTGCTGTCTTCTATGTTGTCTTCGTTATTGTTTATCCAGGCTTAGCAGTTGGGTCTAGTCCTGACTTCTCTCTTCGACTCAAGACATTCCTCTCACCGTCTATTCTTCGCACTGTCCCCACTTGCCCCTCGCCCCTCGTGGGTCCTTACCTGTGAGTCCTTGATTGATTGAGAGGTTCAGTTGGTGTTCAGACCGAACATCAGAATGGTGGAATGATTTTCGGTGCCAGACGGTGTGGTTTGAGTATCTCAGAAACTGCTGATCTCCTGAGATTTTCACGTACATTTCCTCGAGGATCGCTCCTCATTGTTATAAGAGCTCGAAGCTCTTATAACACTTAAAATTGTAAAGTTCCGGACGACTCGAAATTAGGAAATCACTCTACATCTGCAACAGTATTCAGAAATCTAAACAAGGTGAGCAGAAGTGAGAGACGTGAGCTTTTTTTTTTTATTTAAAACATAAGGCGTGAGTTAAGCAAATTCATTGTTGATTAATGTTAATTTCTTTTTGATACAACGTCAATATTAAATATTAATGTATAATATTTACAGACTAGCTAGCTTAGATAAAACAAGCAAATTACAGTATAAAGACTAGCTGTGAGTAGCACAACTAAAAGTAAATTAAGCTTCAGTACAAGAAATTGAGTACAAACCAACAGAAACAACAATAGCACTATAATACACTGGATTTAATTGAGGAAATGTGCCTTTTACGATTTTGCCGGAAATCATATTAAAACTGGACAAACAGCTAATTAAGCATTATTGGAGGGTGCTTAATCCAAATAATTTGATTGCTTAACTGTTTATTCAATATTTTGCTCAAAAATCACACTCAAACACAGTTAAAAAAAATTAAATTATTTCAGATGTCTCTTAGTTTTGTACTTATAGAGTAGTGCTATGTGCTCACTAGGTCTGTGAAGCAGGTTATGTCAGACAAGTCATATATACGCCCATTGAGTCTCGGCACATACTTTATCACTGACTTGTGTAGCTGCTGCTACAGTTGCAACTGTTGCTGCTGTTGCTGCTGCTGTTACTGCTGCTGTTGCTGCTGTTGTTGTTGCTGCTGTTGTTGCTGCTGTTGTTGCTGCTGTTGTTGCTGTTGTTGCTGCTGTTGTTGCTGCTGCTGTTGCTGCTGCTACTGTTGCTACTGTTGCTGCTGTTGCTGCTGCTGTTGTTGCTACTGCTGCTGCTACTGTTGCTGCTGCTGCTGCTACTGTTGCTGCTGCTACTGTTGTTGCTGCTGCTGCTGCTTCTCTCAGATATAAGTAGCCGGCAGAGAATAACGAAATAACAAAATATAGTCAATGATCTGTAAAACCATGAATGGAAGTGTTAATAAATACTTTGACTTAGTTTGATTTATCAAACTCTAAGTGGAAGATTCAGTAAAGTTTTCAGTTGTCAACACTTAAAGCTGGGAATTTTCTAACATAGTAAAAAAAAAAAACTAGGATTGCTTTCTATGCAATGACTGGAAAATGCCTTTTCTGATCAGTTTTAAACTGTCAGCATTTGTGCATCTTAGATCTAAGAAGGTTCGGAGTGTTACTAGGCTGAGTGCGTGTTTGTCAATTTTATTGAAGAAAACGGGAAAAAGGGAATAGCGTTTTTCAGGGGATAACTTCTGAATACCTAATAGGTTTAGGTAAGATAAGATAAGATAAGATAAGATAAGATTTCGTTCGGATTTTTAATCCCCGGAGGGTTAGCCACCCAGGATAACCCAAGAAAGTCAGTGCGTCATCGAGGACTGTCTAACTTATTTCCATTGGGGTCCTTAATCTTGTCCCCCAGGATGCGACCCACACCAGTCGACTAACACCCAGGTACCTATTTGCTGCTAGGTGAACAGGTATTCAGAATTAGGGCATAATGAAGCCAGAGAGAAGGGAATCTCCCAATAGTGGGAAGAAGAACAGCTTTGAAATACTCAATATGAAGGTTAGGAAGGAGAGGGGATAGAGAAGAGCCCATAGCAACACCAAAGGCTTTAGAATAAAATTTGCCTTAAAAGGAGAATGGGGAGAGGCCACTCAAAGGCGAATAAGATCAAGAAAGACTTCAGTGGGTGTAGGGAGATGAAGCTACCCTTCATTGGTCTCTGCGCTGATAAAACTGAGAAAATCATCAAGAGGAACATAAAGCAAAAATAAGAGATTCAGAGTCAAGACCTAGCATCTTATAGGTCGAATGTTCAATGAAATCTTGAGAGTGATGGAGGTGAGGAGAGGGGAAAGTTTCAAGAGTGAGAGCTTTAGTTAGCCAGGGAACAAGAGGATGAGACAGAACCTCTAAACGAAATTATGGTGCAAAGATGAATATCAGGCTTATGTTTTATAGGAAGACCACAGAGAGACAGATAACACGGAAACGTTAACTAATATAAAAGTCAGGAGTACAGAGTTTAGAGAGAGTGGAAAGTTTAAGGTTGAAGGTTCTCTTGATGCGATCACGAGAAGAGGAGCAGTGGGTCAGAGAGCGAGGATTCAGCTTGACGGAGGGAATCCTTGCAACTGAGAACAAGCACCGAATTACCTTTGTCAAACGGAAGGATAAAAACATCAGTAGCAGATTTAAGAAAGGTAAGGGCAGGTTGATAATGACGAGGAAGGTGGTAATTTTTAGAAAAGAAAAGGCTATCAAGGGCAAGAGTGAGAGCACCACGAATGGTAGACTTATAAGAACATAAGAACATAAGAATGTAGGAACACTGCAGGCCTACTGGCCCATACGAGGCAGGTCCTTATCAAAACGACCTCTATCTAAAGCTACCCAAGAAATAACTCCCGTACCCCATGACACCAATCAAACCCAGCCCCTCCCACTCATATATTTGTCCAGTCTCTTCTTAAAGCTACCCAAGGTCCTAGCCTCTATCACCCCACCGGGAAGACTGTTCCACGCATCTACAACTCTGTTAGAAAACCAGTACTTACCTATGTCCTTTCTAAATCTAAATTTATCCAACTTATATCCATTATTTCTGGTTCTTACCTGGTTCGACACCCTCAGTACTTTATTAATATCTCCCTTGTTTATGCCTGTCATCCACTTATACACTTCAATGATATCTCCCCTCCCCTCAGGGCTACTCTGAGAGCTGGGCTGAAGAAATGAATCAAAGGAGCAAATCAGATCACTGCCAGCACGAGGACCAGGTGTAGTGGCAAAGGATAGGCCAACACCAAGAAGCTGAAGCTGATGTTGGGAAAGTGTGACAGAAGAAAGATTAGTAACACAGCCCGTGAGGAAATTAAAACGAGGAGCGTCAAGAAGGTTGCAGAAATCATTTGGGAGAGAGGAAAATAGAACACGTTAACAGTGACGGAGAGTGAATAAAGTATCTTCACTCTTAGACTTAGTAGAAAGTACGAGTTGTTAGAGCAAGAGGCAGGCATGATCAGAAGAGGGAGCGCTCAAGGTGTTGAATTGGAAGAAACGAGAGTTGAAAGACAGTCAAGGAGTAAAAAACATGAAGCTAGTTCATACGACGAGCAGCTTCATAAGAATGAACGAGGGAGTTAAAAGAAGGGAGAACATCAAAAAAATTACAAAGAATGAAACGCTTACCTGCGGGCTCCATGCAGAACTAACACCAAATCAGAAAAAAAATAAGACGAAGTTTACAGTACTTTATGTAATAGACATTGTAATTAGAGACTAACAGATTAATAAGACACTCGACAAATTACCTACAGCATGTAAGCACTGTCTAAACAATAAGTGAGAGAGGTCTACGAGCTACCGTAGTGTCGTGGGAGAGTATAACATTACGACATACCTCTGGCCTCATCGAGTGTGTGAAGTCATGACCCCTGGCGAGGCCATGAGTTGAGCTAAAAAAAAAGTGATGAAGCAAACTAAGAATACAGCGCAACAGTCAATACATGTATGAAAAGTGACATATCTTTATTATATTCCTAGGAAAGACTAAACTCGTAGGGATTTATAGCACCTGGGGTATGAGAGGTAAAAGGGAATAATCTACAGGGACAGTTCTAAATCCTTGGATTAAGAACTCTTCAAGAACCCCAACCCTCGAAGGGATCCCAACCTTGAAGGATTAGGGCGCAGACGCGATTTTGAAAGCACGACTTGGACAGATGTAATTTAGACGGAATAATTTTAGCCCAAACCCTC
This sequence comes from Cherax quadricarinatus, assembly GCF_038502225.1. Taxonomy (NCBI): domain Eukaryota; kingdom Metazoa; phylum Arthropoda; class Malacostraca; order Decapoda; family Parastacidae; genus Cherax; species Cherax quadricarinatus. Next base: position 24,190,580 of record NC_091312.1, read on the forward strand.
TACTGTTAGCCCGTAAACCTTGACGTCGTAGTAAAACACGAATTAATGCCTGTTGCCCTAGCGCTGGCTGCCAACAACAGTATCATTCACACAGGAAACAAATCTGGACTTGCCATCATGCTGACTAAGTATGTAATAACCACACGGAGGGACACATTAAGTGGGTCTTACCTGTTTAGTAAAGGATGGACAGGTAATGGCTCTTGGTAGTAAACCTAATAATAAGACATTTGCTGAATTGGCAGACATACATCACAACAGTATTCGTAATGGAAGCTAACTCCAGCAGAACTGACATCATCTTGGACAAATATTATCAATATAACACCAAAACTACCACCAGAAAAGAAACGTATATGGTAATCATAGATGAAATGGAATATTACAGAGAGGTATGAAGACAAAGACACAAGCTGCTGAACAAGTTCTTACTGGGACAATGTTTCGCTGAGTAGAGCTTTATCAAGCTCTACTCAGTTTGAGCTGTTGTAGGTTATTTCTTTGTCTTCACGCCGAACATGACCAATGTGCAGAAGCACAGAGAACTGCTATGCTCTACTCCCTAAAACATGAACACAATATTAAGAGAAAACAAACCAGAGCAAATAAACTCTTATTTACAAATCTCCAATTATACGTGCCAGAGAACGAAAAAAGAGATGGTCTGCGACTCCTGAATGTTCTAAATTTTTAATCAAGACATTGGCCAATAAACACAACACTGTTCAATGTCCTCCTGAAGACGCAAACAACTACATCGTCCTCATCGAAGTGCTGAGTCAGTTGTAGTACCTCGATATTACTGACAATTCATCTAGATGGACTGTAATTCTATTTTAGCGAAAACGAGGAGCAAGACGCCAAAATATATTTCTCGCTATGATTTGCACTAGAATATGCCCGTAGTTTAAAACAAAATGCGATAGTTAAATCACTCCACGCTGACGACAGAATAATAACACTTGCCACTGGGAACTTTTACACTGCCTTATCCTAGAAGAACTGGGTGCGAACATCTAACTCAGGGGTTCCCAATCCGGGGGCGCGCGTACCACCCAGGGGGTTCGACAAGGAATCCTACTGAAGAGCACAGTTCCGTTTATTTTACCAAAAAACTGTTCTAATTGCTCAACTTATATTTGCATTTTATGCACTGAATTAAAAGCATATTTTTTGAGTTCAATTTGTTTGTGATTCCAAAATTAGAAATTTGATTTCTTCATCTTCAAACATAATATTACTTTTGTAGGGGGTGCAATATTAATTAAACATTTTCTATGGGTACGGGGCACAGAAAAGATTGGAAACCCCTGATCTAACTAGCAAGGTTATTGTGTTGAATTTAACTTATGCAAATGTTGACACGTGTGGCAAGTGTACGCGTAATGTTGCTTTGTAAAGGTAGTGAAGCTCTAGCCTGTACATATGACGCAGCACATTTCTACTTGCAACGATGTCCATTAATAACAGATACGGAATGGAAATGTAAATTGCTGTACACTTCCAAAATCCATGTCTCAGAGCTATTCCACGAATCTGCTGTGAAAAGTTTCACAGCCATCTCACAGACATGCTGTTCATGTTTCTCACAGGAATCGTACAGACCTGCTGTGAAGTATCTCTCGGCCATCACACAGACCTGCTGTGAAGTATCTCTCAGCCATCACACAGACCTGCTGTTCTGGAGTCTGACGCAGCTGCACATTAGGATGCAACAGCAAACAATGCAGTTGCAGGAAGAGTCATATTACGGAAGCTTGAGTATTCACAACTAACCTACAAACTGGAGAGAAAGCTTTAGACGACGTTTCGCTCAGCTCTGGATCACTTTACCAACAAGGAAGCCTGGCCTAATGCCAGTTGGGTAGAGATCCTTCGAAACAGGTCACAGGTAATAGTCACTGGTAAAATTAAATCATGATATAATTGTTCCACCCACGGTATTTTGTGAGTTGTGCATTATTCCACCCACGGTAGTGTGGATTTGTTGTGAACTGTTCCACCCACGGTATTATATGGGTTTGCTGTGTGTTATTCCACCCACGGTATTGTGTGAGTTTGTTGTCCACTGTCCAAGCCACGGTATTGTGTGGGTTTATTTTACATTGTTCAAGCCACGGTATTGTGCGAGTTTGTGCATTGTTGCAGCCACGGTAATGTGGCTTTCATTCACTTGCATGTTTACTTACTATGGATGCAGAAATTTGATAAATTATACAGTGAGTCTACTGCCAATCAGACTTCACCATCATGACGGTGATCAGACACTGTTGTCAACACTGGTACATTACCAGGTGAATGACAGGTTGCTGAAGCAGCTCGTTTGTTTAGAGTAGCTGTCAACACAGGCTTCATTACCTATTGTCCCTCTGAAGAAAAGGATGGGAAGAATACTTGATGCTGGTGAAGGGCTCTTGATCCTAAGAATTGATGTTATCCTCCATTTTTGTATGGATTGAACCTGATGACCTCCCAATCCCAAAGCGCTGTATGACCCCCTATGGATTTAGCGCTTCCTCGTGAACATAATACTCAACGCCTACCATACGGTTCACAACTACATATCATGTGAATAAAGAAACATTATGTAATTGAAAAAACTTAAATTACCGAATTGTTTTTCTGTGATTTAAAACTCATATACTTGAAACAGGTAGATCATTTATCTGGAGTAAACACTCCTGCTAAATCACTTGAAAATTTACATTAGGAATAACCCAACAAATTAACGCAAATGAATATAAGTTGCCAAAGATGATCAGGTGTACACGCTACTGTAGACGGGAAACTAAAGCAACTGAATATGACGACTCTTGGAGAAACGGGAGAGACATATTCTTTAATTCTAATAATAATAATCTGGAGAGACATAAGTAGATCGTAAAATATATTCAGAACGTTGGATAAGGCAGATGAAGACAATGTGAGGACCAGGAACAAGGGTGACAAAAATGAGAGCTAAATGTGAGGACCAGGAACAAGGGTGACCACAAATGGAAGCTAAAAAAGCAGATGAGTAACAGGGCTTCTAGGAAGTATGTTCAGTTTCTGGGGCGTAGAAAAGGGAGGTTGTTGCTTTATTTACAAGGTACTAGAACAGTGTTTGGATATTCAGCACTTAACATATACCGTTCTAACGTTATCAAACTGACACTACAATCACTACCAACTTGCTACTGTTGTCACTAAGCCACTACCATATTACAGAACTTGTAATCAGAAAACAAGTAAAACTACATCACAATTCCTATCCATAATTCGTTCAGTGTCAACGGCCGTAATTGTCAGCAAATTTAGAGGAAAGGGGAAACATATCCACCATTTATGTAAAGAGATGCTGGGTTCTTAATCAAGCAAGCACTTTTTAAGAAGAGTGGCACCCCTCAGGCCAGGCCAGGCTCGTCTAGTGCTTGCCTGGTCTACCAGACAACAAGACAGCAGAGAGGAAGCCCTTACCCCAAGAAACAACCCACTCAAAGTGATCCTTCGTCAAGGGATAGTAGGAATAGTGAATGAACTTAATGTAAAAACAGTGGTGAGGCAGACTCCATACACAACACAGAGGCTAGAAACCATTAATTCCAGACGAAGAAACTTAAAAGAGGTAGAACCGCAAGCTAAGACTCACCCCAACAAACACATATCAGTGACTATAAATAAGTAATTAACCCATAAGCACTCTACAACGCCAGGGAGCCACAGTACCACGCCAGGGAGGCACAGTACCACGCTAGGAAGGTAGTGAGGAGCAGGAACGGAAGTGCTGTGAGGCAGGAGTATAGGAAGTAAGAGATAATAGAGAATGGGGTGAGAGCAGAGATATAGAGAGTGAGAGTGAGGGAGAGACTATACAGTAGCCCCATTCATAGGTGTGGACCACCAGGTAATGTGAGACTCAACACCTTCACCTGGAGTCTGACACCCCCCGAGACACCCATACGACGTCCCCCCAGTCCTTCCTCTGTCACCTCACCTGTAGGAAGTATCCAGTACAAATTGAAACTTTCCCACTTCCGAGACAGAAGCCCTTCCCAGGAGGAGGAGGAGGAACAGCAGCAGCAGCAGTAGCAGCAGCAGCATTAGTATTGGTATTAGTTGTAGTAATAATAGGAGGAAGAGAAAGAGGAGGAAGAGGAGGGGGAGGAAGAGGAGGAGAATGAAGAGGAGGAGGAGGAGGAGGAGGAGAGACTCCCCAGGTCGGGGCGCTGCTACACTAATCCTCTTGTCTTCTCTCTAAGAATCTTAGCGCCACTTATTCCAGGAATCTGCAGAGTGGCTGCTGCAAGCTGGAGGAAGTGCGGGAAGACAGAGGGACCGCCGGAGGGCGGGAGGAGACAAGTGGAGTGAGGGGAAACACGGGGGAGGGCTGGTATGAGATGAGTGCAGTGAGAAGAGACGAGGAACAGAGGAGAGAAGTTAAGTGATGGGGGAGAGGAGCAGGGGATAGGTGGGAGTGAAGTGATGGGGAAACAGAAGGAGCAGAGGAGAGAAGTGAAGTGAGGAGTAGAGAAGGACAGAGGTGAGGTGAGGGGAACAGTAGGAGCAGAGGAGAGAAGTGAAGTGAGTGGTGACAGGAGCAGAGAAGGATATGAGAGAGAGAGAGAGAGAGAGGAATGGGAGAGTGGCGTCACCTCTAAGCCCTGTCCTTCAAGGCCTCATAAGAGGGTTGCTGAGCTGGGTGCAGGGCGAGGGAGAGCTTCTCCAAAGCTTCCCTTGGAGGCCTTAGCTGAGGTGGCTGGGGACCTCCCTCCCTCCACCACACCAGCAATGAATCCCTTACAACGAGGGACGTAAGCCTAGGGGGTCCACGGTCCCCCAGGGAGGTCCGTGGAGGGGTAAATGGAAAATTAAAGATATAATTAAAGATGCCTTATCTTTTCAGCCTGATGCAAGGATTCGTATTTCAATGCTCACTGAACCGGACTGTGTCGATGGTGCTGGCATAGCAAAAAATGATTTGATTGACTTGCTAGTCAGGGAAACAGTGAAAAACGACTTCCAGATAAAGGATTTCCATCCTAGTGACCCAGGAGAAAGTTTTTCAAGATATGCTGAGTACTTAGTTTTCCCCCTCTTAAACTTTACTGAATCCTTAGGAAAATGCAATGTATAAATGGTAGTGCCTGAGGATCCGAGAGGCTCAGAGGTGCACAAGGTAAGAGACTGTCTTACAAGGTAGTGGTGAGGGAGGGAGGGTCACATTGATGGAAATAAGAAGGGGAGACTAAAATGGCTTCGCAGAGGGAGAGGGTGAGGGAGGCTGGTCCTACGCTCTCTGCCAGGAAGATGTATGAGGCAGCTGGCAGCAAGATGGAGGGAGGAGCCGGCCGGGAAGAAATCCTACTTTCTTCTCTGTGCCCAGGAGAGAGAAAACAAAAAAAAAGGGAAGCGGGTAGTCTCTTTACTCTTCTGAAACTCAACTGAAGACAGATAAACGGGAAAGAAAATGAAGATAAGTAAAACAAACAGGAAAGAGGCTAAAGACAAGGAAAACAAGAAAAAGAAAGGTTAAAGAGAGCTAGATAGTAAATATCAAATTATGCAAAGCTTTTTACCATCACTGACACTTGACGACAAAGGAGGGACGAGATAACTGGCCTGCTGCAGTAAAATTGTTTCCTCTTTCATAGAAAGGAGCTAAAGCTGTATTTCAGGGCATCTTAGTCCCAGAGGGCAGAGGCTGTATCGGAGACCGTGGCAGCATCGGTAAGTGCCTATGTACGTGCTGGAGATACTATATATGACCTAAGAATATTTATATAAGACAACCTACTGTTTAGAGAACACAAAAAAAGGCAAATTCGTCAAATGTAAGGAAAATGACAGGTTGAATTATAAGAGGTTTCAAAACAAAATCAGCCACGGTAATGATAATGTTTCTCAAATCATTCGCAATCTCACGTTCGGAATGCTGCTTTGTGCTTGCATTTTCCTTCAAGGGAGGTAAGATATCAGAGTTGGAAAATGTACAGAGATTGTTTACCACCGAATTAACTCACTTAAATATCTAAACTACTAAGAATAGCTTTTATCTTTCAAGGTTCCTCTGTCTCCCTTCATCCTTACATTTTTGCATTCATTTCAGTCTTGTATATACGTATCTCTGATACATCTCGGGATTGGTCTACTTCATACACAGGTTCCAAGTCCTTTTTTATATTCTTTCATAGTTCTCCAGCACCTTACATTAAACCATTATTATAATTTTTCATGTGACCCCCTTTTGCTATAAACCTTTTGATTTCAGTTTCTTAAATGTTGCAGAAGACTGCGTACATATGTCTGTTCCTTGTATTATCTGATCTCACTTAGTGTCTCAAAAACATTGTCCTACGCCATTGTATCTTCCTTTTTTTTATAATCTAGTCGTTCCTGTTTGAGTGTTTCCTTTTCTTATTCCAAGTCATACTTAAAAGTGTATGTTATTTGTACTAGAACATAATCACTCCTTCCAAGTGGATATAGGTAGTTAATACCGAAAATTTCTTCAAGTAATGACGGTGTATCTTCTTCCATTCTCGTCACTTCATTTATGTGTTGATGAACAAAAACACAATAATCATTATATTAATTATCTTTACTATTTATTTAGTTTAGCTTTATAAAAAGCCCATTATATTTTTTTTACTATCTCGATCACTTTTTTACCAATATTTCCCTTATTATATTATGTAATCCTTCATTTATCTTATCAGATTTTTCTCTCCTAATTCTTAATAAATGGTGAGCTACGTGCACTGATTACTTTCATTTTCTCATCTTTATTTTGGATTTCTCCACTAAAATATGAACATTATTTGTGCTATGAATTTAAAATTCTGAAGCTAGCAATACTAATATTGCCAACCTTCCTTCCTTATCACCTGCTCTGTTGCTTCTCCATCAAAGGTTATAATGGCTGTGGAGGCGTGTGAAACACTGCTAGCAGTATGCTGACTGACGAGGTAATTAACAATCAAGCTTCGCCTCAGGCTGAACTTCGAGAGCAGAAGTAGCCTCGAAGCCGGTCACAGGTATATCACCGGTGGCCGTGTAAGAGAGAGCATACATGGCCTACCTACCTTATGAAGGTAACCTGACTCACTCCCTGTGAGGTCAACTAAGAGAGTCGTCCTCAATTTGCTGTCTTACATTATTTTCACACGAATATTATTACTGCTTTACCTCGTAAGTTCTCAAAATCTGCTCTCCTTGGCACAGAGAAAGCAGTTACTTATAACTTGCTCTCTGAACTTTACATATAAACCTAGTGTGGTGTTCCTCACTGCAAAAAGTTTTCTCTACTATAATTACAAATTGTTATACGGCTTTCCTGTTGTTAAGTTATATTAAGCGTTTGTATTTAATATAGCGGCCGTTTTCCACCGAGACAAAGTGATCTAAAAAAATAAAACATTCACCATTAACTGCTCCATAGCTGTCTTTGCAAAAGGACCAAAACAACATGATAAAAAACCCAGTCAGCCACAACATATGCACCACCACCAACTTATAAAAATGCAGGCATTCCACTTTCCACTTAAAAATATCTAGTCAGTCTTTGAGGACCACATCTATCCGTTGCTTTTCTTAGTTGACAATTTCGGCTTAGCCGATAACATTGTAATGGCGCAATGACGCTATGCAAGTTGCCTAATAGATGGTAGAGCCACATGGTTGGCCAATCGTTCGTCGAGCACAACACAAGAGGGAGTCGATGCACACACAGGCAACCGATTTCCTTACGTACTCCCTGATAAGATAATCCCGCTTGCCTGGGTATTCCCTGAACTCTGGTGGTCTAAGATACAGTAATAATGCTGAGACACTGAACTTCCTTGCATTCTCAGTAACCAGATGCGAAATGAAATTATGAGATCGTGGAAACGGCGAACTTGGAAAAAATTATTTACCTCTGTGGACAAACTCTTAGCTATTTATACATAAAAACTTTTCATAGGAAATCCACGTTATCACTCTGAATCACCCAGGCTGAGTTGGATTGGTGCAGCGAGCACCGACAGCCTCACTAATCAAATAGTCTACAGGTACGCCTGGTTTTGGAGATGATAGCAGGGACCATCACCCCCACGCCCCCGTCTCAGACCAGGCTTCCCTGTAGATTTGATTAGTCAGGCTGTCGGTGCTCACTGCAGCAATCCAACACAGCCTGGATGATCAGGCATTTTGAAAGTGAATTTATGAAATTACCGCAAAAAGGTGGCTAAAGGTCTGTCATGAAGGCAGTTAGAGGTGTGTTAGGAAAGCAGTTAGAGGTATGTTATGAAGGTAATTAGAGGTCTGTTATGAAGGCAGAGGTCTGTTGTGAAGTTTCCCTTATATAAAACGATGTCAATGATCAGGCATGATCTGTTATGGTAGAGCATAAGGTGGCAACAAATTAGGCTCATTAGGAGCTACTTGTACCAATGAACACTACTTTTCACGTTGGTTTACATTTATATTCATCCATTCAAATTACTATCATACAAAGTATCATTAAAAAAAAACTAATTTTATTACCAAATTTTGTTTCTACGAAGGTGAGTTACGCTAACAACGTAATGATTGCTCGATCTGCTAATGTGCCACAAATGAGACATATATAAAATATATATTTGCTACTGAGAAAGATATCTTTAAGACGACAGTAGCAACATATGCAACAAATCCTGCAGTGGCTCTAGCCCAACTTAACGTTGCAGCTGTGTAGCCTCTCAACGGCGCCGCTGGAGGAGATGAAGAACTTTTCTCGAAGACTTAAGCATCTTACCACTGCGAGGTACAAGACGATAGCAAGCAAGTTACCACTGCACTACCAAACAAAATACGAGAAGATACAAGCACCTTACCACACTACCACGCAAAATGCGAGAAAATACAAACACCTTACCACTGCACTACCAAGCAAAATACGAGAAGATACAAGCACCTTACCACTGCACTGCCAAGCAAAATACGAGAAGATACAAGCACCTTACCACACTATCAAGCAAAATACGAGAAAATACAAGCACCTTACCACTGCACTACCAAGCAAAATACGAGAAGATACAAGCACCTTACCACACTACCAAGCAAAATACGAGAAGATACAAGCACCTTACCACACTACCAAGCAAAATACGAGAAGATACAAGCACCTTACCACACTACCAAGCAAAATACGAGAAGATACAAGCACCTTACCACTGCACTGCCAAGCAATACACAATAACGAATGAAGATCCGAAGTGAGCATGAAGTGTGTGAAGCACTGACTAAAAGTGGAAAGAATCTGATGAAAGCTACAGCTTTCTTCCTCAGAAAATACAATGCACACAAACACTCAACACTATCCTTTAAGGATATGTTCTTTCACGAAAATAGTAAACAATTTGATTTAATTATTTAAATGAAAAAATAACAAAAATAACTATCATTGTAAACAGTCCTTGGCATACTCCGCCTTACGGAATGGCATTGCTATATGTAGGCGAAATCAATCAATTGTTGTTAAATTTTATTAAATTGGAAATTGTTTCCTTCCCCTCACACTCACAAAATATAAAAAAAATCTTAAAGAATTAGGGCTAACAATATGAAAAAAAAAAAGACTAAACATTAAGCTTGTATCTTATACCGTTATTTTTTTTATTGTAAAAATTAATGATCGTTTCCTGAAATATTTTTAAACCCCTAATTGTGCAACTGAAACATGAGCTAGATTTCAATGCTGCATAAAATATGACAATAAATACTCAGAATGAGTAAATTTTTTTTTGTCTTACACCCCCTTATGACCCGATATAAATAAATTGGCAGAGTACGTGTTCTTTTTTTCCTTCCAAATGGAAACCATTCTAGACAATTAGCTGATCGCATAGAGTAGCACTCTACACCACCCTGCACTAGTTTGGAGTGAAATAATACCTTGACAACATAATCTAACCTAAAAATAAGTTTTTACAAAGGCAATTTTTACATTAAGTGGCGGGAACTCAAGGAAAAATGAAAATATTTGCCCCAGGAGTTCACGGGCCAATGAAGTTTTCCCATGGACCTCCTAGTGGTCTATGGATCACCAGAAAATGGGGACAGAAGAGAACGTAAGAATTGGGGACTATTTATACTGAATATGCCAGATAAAGTGCATGGCAGAAATGTGATAAACTGTTTGTAAAAGGCAAACAGTATGACTGCAGGAAAATAGAGTGGATTTAAAAATAGGCAGAGACGTTTAGTGTCTTCATTGAAGCTCAGGTGAACAATATTTAGATAAAGAGCACAAGCTGTTGCAAGTTTGGATTTTCATAAGACCTGTAACAAGGTGGGCATATGTGACCGCTCTCTAAACTCACCAAACAGCAGCAGCCCATATTACAAATTACAGCATGTATGTCAAAACCATAGCATCAACTGGGAAGACTTCAAACTCCAGCACAAAATATCATGCCCTTAAAAAAAAAAATCAAAGTCACACTCATCAAGTCTGAACTCAACGTCACTCACAAGCAGAGTGTAAACCAAACGTTATTAACTCATATGCTACAAAATCTTACATTCAAAAACCTAGTGAAGACACTCAACCTGCACACTGCAACTGCAAAGGAAGTCTACGGAACCATTTCTCCCTAACTAGGAGGGAGAGATATATCATAATCTACACTTGGAAAATCTTGGAAGGAATGGTCCCAAATCTGCACACAGAAATCACTCCCTACGAAAGTAAAAGACTGGGCAGGCGATGCAAAATGCCCCCAATAAAAAGTAGGGGCGCCATTGGTACACTAAGGGAAAACACCATAAGTGTCCGGGGCCCAAAACTGTTCAACAGCCTCCCATCAAGCATTAGGGGAATTGCCAATAAATCCCTGGCTGCCTTCAAGAGAGAGCTGGACAGATACCTAAAGTCAGTGCCGGATCAGCCGGGCTGTGGCTCGTACGTTGGACTGCATGCGGCCAGCAGTAACAGCCTAGTTGATCAGGCCCTGATCCATCGGGAGGCCTGGTCATGGACCGGGCCGCGGGGGCGTTGATCCCCGGAATAACCTCCAGGTAACCTCCAGGTAACTAACCTCCACTAGGAAGGACTTGTTTACTCTTCTACACTGTCACTCGCCCATACACCAGCCAAGGTACATGCTTGTATACCTCCCGTAACATATACACATAGTTGCCGAAGAGCGTCTTTGAGGCGGCAATATGTAATTCTATCTCGCCTGTGTACAAATTTTCACTCTAATCCGTACTAAGTTATCAAACACAAACACACGCACACATACACCGACATCTAAATAAGGAGTCATTTAGAACCCTGTACACTGTGTACGTTAGGCCCATATTGGAGTATGCGGCGCCAGTTTGGAACCCTCACCTAGCCAAGCATGTGAGGAAACTAGAGAAAGTGCAAAGGTTTGCAACAAGACTAGTCCCGGAGCTAAGGGGTATGTCTTATGAGGAGAGGCTATGGGAAATCGACTTGACGACACTGGAAAACAGGAGAGATAGGGGGGATATGATAACGACATATAAAATACTGAGAGGAATCGACATTAGGAAGTATTTCTTCAGTCACAGAGTCGTCAGGAAGTGGAATAGTCTGGGAAGTGATGTAGTGAAGAGGCGAAGGCAGGAGCTATGACTCGACTCCTGCAACCACAACAGGTGAGTACAGTAACACACACACACCACATCTCAGAACATATAGGTAAACCGTTCAGTATCGGTCTTCCTATATTTAAAATTTTAAACCGTCGAATTCAGTAGTAATCAGTGATCGTTGTCACTTGAATGACCACCCTCGTACATCTGAAGATTTCACAATTGTGACAGCAACATCAAAGAGCTGGGAGCTCATCATCTCGTACATTATGATGGAGCCTCAAGCTCACAGATTCATTACATCAATTCGGTTGTTTACAAAATAATGTGTTTAACTGGTGAGTACATGACTATTAGTGTAAACGTTAGTTAAGGTGGATACTGTAACTCTTAGATCTGATCTGTGTACCTGTGATTATCTTAAATTTATGACTTTAAATACAGTGGGTAAAAGGGTGGATCACACGGGTGGACCACACGGGTAGTTCACGCTGGCGGGTCACACGGGTGGGACACACGGGTGGGTCACATGGGTGGGTCACACTGGCGGGTGTGGTTTACCGCGAGGATTGCTGGCAAATGATCACAAATGTCTACAAGAAAAAGAGGCTGCAGGTCCCTGGAGAGGGGGGCTGTTGGGGAGTAGGGGAGAGTCAGAAAGAGGGGAGGGAAAGAGGTCAAGGAGGAATCAGGGGAGAGTGATAAAGAACATGCAAGGAGTGGGTGATGAGGGAAGGGGATGGGTGATGAGGGAAGGGGATGGGTGATGAGGGAAGGGGATGGGTGATGAGGGAAGAGTGTGGGTGATGAGGAAAGGAGATGAGGTGAGTTGAGGAATGTGCGCAGGGAAGGTGAGGAGTGAAGGGAGGTGCAGCACACGTGGGGAATGAGGGGAGGTTACCTGGAGGTTACCTGGAGGTTATTCCGGGGATCAACGCCCCCGCGGCCCGGTCCACGACCAGGCCTCCCGATGGATCAGGGCCTGATCAACTAGGCTGTTACTGCTGGCCGCACGCAGTCCGACGTACGAGCCACAGCCCGGCTGATCCGGCACTGACTTTAGGTATCTGTCCAGCTCTCTCTTGAAGGCAGCCAGGGGTTTATTGGCAATTCCCCTAATGCTTGATGGGAGGCTGTTGAACAGTTTTGGGCCCCGGACACTTATGGTGTTTTCTCTTAGTGTACCAATGGCGCCCCTACTTTTTATTGGCGGCATTTTGCATCGCCTGCCCAGTCTTTTACTTTCGTAGGGAGTGATTTCTGTGTGCAGATTTGGGAGGTGCAGTACACGTGAGGAAAGAGGGGGAGGTGCAGGATAGGTATCCCTGAAGGTGATACTTATATCTGTAATATTAACTAGGTATCCCAGGTGTCCCTGAAGGTGAAACTAGAGTGGTAGCTTTTTTTTTACCTTCCTTTAAGGTTTCAATGTGATAACATGAAAAAACCGCCTCTGATGGGTTTCAAGGTTTCAGTGTAGGTGTATGTTTCCTGTTGGAAAATTCTGAGAGATATTAGGCTGGGTAAGTGTAAATGATGGAGTGGTTTCTATGCAGTAACTTGTGAATGCTTCTTTAGATCGGCTTTAAATCTTCAACACACTTGTATCCCATGGTTCTTGTTGTAGGGGAAGTCTCGCGTGTTTGAGCTCCGCCAATTTCGCGTGTATCGGAGGTCCCAGAGGGGACAGAGTGTGGAAAATAGGCGTGTGAAAACCTAAAGTGCATATACGTTTCTAAACCCACAGAAGGGAAGCATCAGTGTCCATTGAAGAGAAAAAAAAACTAGTTCTACAATGCTATGTGTAGATTGCCAGGCTCAGTATAACGGTTGTTGTGGAAGGTGCCATATAGGAAATGATTTGTGACTAGTAGTGAACGTAGATCAGTGAGGGGAAATAAAGATCAGGGATTAGCATAAACTCAGAGAGCAGAAAAGTTAAGAAATGGAAAAGGATTATTGCTAAAACCACGGGAGAATATAAGATATTATTATTAATAAAAGTGAGAAGAGCAGTGTGTAGGCCTACAGATGATACCATACAGTGGGTCGTGTTTTAAATAACAAAAAGGCACAATACCGTGACTGGAACGATACACAAATAACCCGCACATAAAAGACAGAAGCTTACGACGACGTTTCGGTCCGACTTGGACCATTGACAAAGTCACACTAACAGAGGAGGAGCAGGACGGCTATATATAGGCAGGAAGAGGTGGAGGTAGTAGTAGTGGTAGTAGTAGTAGTAGTAGTAGTAGTAGTAGTACAAGAATTGTATATAATACCGACAGGATGAAATGACACATGCACAACACCCGGGCATCCCCACCGTAGACGTTTCGCCATCCAGCCAGCCACTGGATGGCAAAACGTCCACAACAAAGACAACCAGACGCCGCACATGTGTCTAATTTCATCAGTAGATGTAGTAGAAGAAGAAGAGGTAGTAGTAGTGGCTCGTCTTCCTTATTTCCCACTTCTACCACTACCACTACTACTACCTCTTCTTCTTCTACTACATCTACTGATGAAATTAGACACATGTGCGGCGTCTGGTTGTCTTTGTTGTGGACGTTTTGCCATCCAGTGGCTGGCTGGATGGCGAAACGTCTACAGTGGGGATGCCCGGGTGTTGTGCACGTGTCATTTCATCCTGTCGGTATTATTTACAATTCTTGTACTACTACTACTACTACTACTACTACCACTACTACTACCTCCACCTCTTCCTGCCTATATATAGCCGTCCTGCTCCTCCTCTGTTAGTGTGACTTTGTCAATGGTCCAAGTCGGACCGAAACGTCGTCGTAAGCTTCTGTCTTTTATGTGCGGGTTATTTGTGGGTCGTGTTTTATACTGAAGGACTGTTCCTCATACCATATAAGGAATATAGCGAATGGTGAGGTATTGATGTTCAGTGATATAGTGATCTGAAACTGTGGATTACAGCAATCTGTCAAATACCCAATACATAGTGTACAATATATGGAATATATATATGGGTTGACCACCACCAGGAAAATTATTGCCAGAGGCGACAGAGAAATGTAAACTATCGTACAGGTGTTATAACGAGGAAAAAGGATTTGAATAGGCAGTGATATAGTGTACTGAATTGTGGATGAGAGTAATCCTTTAAAACCGAGTGCTAGTGTAAGCTATGGTGTAATTATATGGGAACAAACTGCTCAAGTTTACGGTCACCCCACTGATCCCCCCACCTCTCCCCCCGCCCCTTCGTACCCCAACCAGCGGGGGTTGTTCCCTCCCTGCTGGTACCCATACCATGGACCCACTTATCACCAAACCAAGCAAAGTGGAGACGTGGGGATACAAACTGGATAAGTATTAAGCTATAGTAGAAATAATAAAATAAGAGATAGTTGATTGATGTGCAGGGAAACAGTGAACATGCAGTGACTGGATAGTGGAAAAGGATAAACCACCACCAAATCCTCTCACCACCCTCCCCCTCCGACACCCCAACCAGAAGGGATGGTCCTCACCCCCCCTACTGGCACCCATACCCCATTCTCCTGACCACCGAACTACCTTTCATCACCGAAACCCAGCCACCACCACTACATATAACTGTCCAGGACAAGATAAACAGCAGTGATCATGACAGGAATCAGATGCTGTAGGATGTATGATATATGATGTTATACAACATAAAAGTTTTTAATGGGTAATAAGTCTCCATGCTAATTACATCCCACATACCCATGTATTGACCTATAACACCCACACCTGCGTGCAGAGCTGAAAGGTAAAGTGAAGATCAAGCTCTTGTGGTACCCAGTTGCAAATAGGATACAGGCAGGATGGCAGTACAGTATACCTGTGGGACATGTGGAAAGGCTCTTGGGAAACAATCTAGAATCACATGCAACCTTTGCTTTTCAAAACATCATGTTACCTGTGCAAGAATAAACACTGCAACCAAAAATGACATCTATCTAGATAGGTGTTTCTGGATCTGCAACAGGGATGTGGAACTATGGATAGATATCAGGAAAGCACTCAGGAGGTTAATAAACAATAAACACGAGAAAAAGGAGGAACTATTGAATAGTCTACCTGGAATATATAGAGCATGGGAAGATAGGAGAGGAGTAAAGTCTAACACAGAGAATGCCCAGTCTACAACAACTGACCCAAAAATAAGCAGATACACACTAGAAAAAACACGGGAAACAAAAACAACAGCTAGTTCAGTGCCCAGCCTTAGGGCTGACCCAGACCCAGCCCCCAGCCATTGTGAAAATCTGGATTCAGTTAAAGACTCCTCCACAGCTACCAATGCCATATCCCCTAGTACAGATGCAGTAGAGGAGCCCTCCTCTGGAGTAGACTCTTCTGCAACCATCACAGTCATAGCCCCAGCCCCAGTGCTGACCCAGACCCAGCCGCCAGCCTTACTGCCAGCCCAGACTCTCCTAGGGACACTACCCAAACCACCACAAAAACAGTAA
Organism: Cherax quadricarinatus; assembly: GCF_038502225.1. Classification (NCBI taxonomy): domain Eukaryota; kingdom Metazoa; phylum Arthropoda; class Malacostraca; order Decapoda; family Parastacidae; genus Cherax; species Cherax quadricarinatus. The sequence goes on from NC_091312.1 coordinate 24,206,617, forward strand.
ATATACAACCATCATTGCACAAGACCGTGGCCCACAATACAGATGTTGGAGAGGAGTCTCCTTCCTCTACTGGGGAAAGTAGATGGAATCCAGGATGGGGTGGCCCTGGCTTGGATACTGAGGATTATAGTGCAGTCCCAGAACCTGCAGAAATTGACAACACACCTCCCAACAATTCTCAACCAAAGGTGAATTTGTGCAAATATTATGCTTGGGGCATCTGTAAGCATGGAATAACAGGGGAAAAAAATGGGACATGCAACTTTGACCATGCCAAAAAATGTAGCGACCTCCTGTCTAAAGGAGTGTGTCGCTCTTCTTCCTGTACTTTCTTTCACCCAAAAATGTGCCACTCCTCGGTCCTCCAGAAGCAGTGTTACAACATCGAGTGCCCTGCATACCATCTAAAAGGGACCAGGAGGCACAGACCCCACAGGACAAACAATAGTAGCTACGACTACCCAACTCCAGGTGATTTTTTAGTGGCAGGAAACGAAAAAAGAAAATGGAAGGAAATAACAAAAATAGTCCACCACCTTGGAGCCTTGTTGGACTGGAGGCGCAGCCAGTGGCCACCCATGGCCCTCCAGAATTACAACTACTGATGCCAATAACAAAATCCCCCCAACAAACACAGAATACAACCTCGTTCATATTTGCTAATATACAGGGCCTTAAGCCATCCACCAACAACAAAATACCTTTTATCAGTGGACTTCTAGTGGAGTCTAATGCAATGTTTGCAGCCTTCACAGAGACTCACACAAAAGATCACTTTGACAGTGAAATATGGATAAGTGGTTACAACCTTTTTAGATGCGATAGAAAAAACAGGCAACAAGGGGGGGTTGGCCTGTATGTCAAAGAGTCCCTTATCTGCACGGAGTTGCTGAACACCACAAATGAGGTAGTTGAAGTTCTATCAATAAAGATCGAGAACCAAAACCTAGTCATTGTGGTTGTATACAAGCCACCAGATGCAACCTCCCAACAGTTCAAGGAACAGCTACTGAAAATCGATTACTGTTTGGAAAACCTTCCAGCTCCATCCCCAAACATCTTACTGCTTGGTGATTTCAACCTAAGGCATACAAAATGGAAAAATGTAGCAAATAATGTTATAGCTGAAACAATCCCCGGAGGTAGCGCAGATGAAAGGTCACACACACATGAGCTACTAAGTCTCTCCGAAAAACACACATTAAGCCAGCAGATAGTGGAGCCAAAAAGACTAGAAAACACACTTGACCTTATCTTCACAAATAATGAGGACCTGATAAGAGACATAAGAATATCAAAAACAACTAATTCCGATCACAATCTAATCGAAGTCCAGACGTACATGCATAGGGGTCCTGAACAGCAGAATGCATGTACCTGTGAAGGTGTCTTCACAAAATACAATTTCAACAACAAGAACATCAACTGGGACCAGGTAAACCATGTCCTAAACGAAACATGTTGGGAAGATGTCTTAAATGACATGGACCCAAACCAGTGCCTTGAAAGGATCAACTTCCTGGTAGCTGAAGCATGTTCTAGGCATATTCCCCTAAGAAAGAAGAAGAGCAGGAGTAAACTGGAGAGAAAAAGACGCTCCCTCTACAGAAGACGACGAAGAGTCACTGAACTCCTCAGGAGTGCTAGAATATCTGATACACGAAAGGAGGCGCTGACCAGGGAAGTGGAAACTATCGAACTTAAGCTAAATGACTCTTACAGGAACCAGGAGAGGCGGGAGGAGCTTAAAGCTATTAGTGAAATTGAAAGAAATTCCAAATATTTCTTTTCATATGCCAAAAACAAGGCAAATACCACATCTAGTATCAGGCCCTTACTCAGACAGGATGGGACTTACACAGACGACAACAAGGAAATGAGTGAAATATTGAAATCCCAGTACGACTCTGTGTTTAGTGAACCACTAATCGGTCTGAGGATCGACGACCCAAATGATTTCTTCATGAATGAGCCTCAAAACTCCATAAATGTATGCCAGATTTCCGACATTACCCTAACTCCGATAGATTTCGAAAAAGCCATTGACAACATGCCTATGCACTCAGCCCCGGGCCCAGACTCGTGGAACTCTGTTTTCATTAAGAACTGCAAGAAACCCCTCTCACGTGCCCTAAGTACACTATGGAGGAGGAGCTTGGACATGGGTGAAATTCCACAGTCACTTAAAACAACGGATATAGCCCCGCTCCATAAAGGTGGCAGCAAAGCATTAGCTAAGAACTATAGACCAATAGCTCTGACGTCCCACATCATAAAAATCTTTGAAAGAGTGCTAAGAAGCAGGATTGCAAATCACCTGGATTCCCAAAATCTGCACAATCCAGGGCAACATGGGTTCAGGGCAGGTCGCTCCTGCCTCTCACAACTACTGGATCACTATGACATGGCCTTGGATGCACTGGAAGAAAATCAGAATGCAGATGTAATATACACAGACTTTGCAAAAGCATTTGACAAATGCGATCATGGCGTAATAGCCCATAAAATACGTGCTAAAGGAATAACTGGGAAAGTGGGGAGATGGATCTTCAACTTCCTAACAAATCGAACACAAAGAGTAGTGGTCAACAGAGTTAAATCGGAGGCTGCCATAGTGAAGAGCTCTGTTCCACAAGGCACAGTACTCGCCCCCATCTTATTCCTTATCCTCATATCAGACATAAACAGAGATATACACCACAGCACCGTATCATCCTTTGCGGATGATACTAGGATCTGCATGAGGCTGTCATCTGCTGAGGACGCGGTTAACCTCCAAGAAGATATAAACAAAGTTTTCCAGTGGGCAACGGTAAACAATATGATGTTCAATGAGGACAAATTCCAACTACTCCGTTATGGAAAACTGGAGGAGATAATAACTAGAACAGAGTATACTACTGACTCCGGCCATACAATAGAGCGGAAAAATAATGTAAGGGACCTGGGAGTAGTAATGTCTGAGGATCTCACTTTCAAGGATCACAACAGTGCCACGATCGCACGTGCAAAGAAAATGATAGGATGGATAATGAGAACTTTCAAAACGAGAGATGCCAAGCCCATGATGATCCTTTTCAAATCACTTGTTCTCTCTAGGCTGGAATACTGCTGTACATTAACATCTCCATACAAAGCAGGTGAAATCGCAGATCTAGAGAGTGTACAGAGATCCTTTACTGCACGTATAAGTTCTGTCAAGCACCTTAACTACTGGGAACGCTTGGAAGCACTTGACTTGTACTCGTTGGAACGCAGGAGGGAGAGATATATCATAATCTACACTTGGAAAATCTTGGAAGGAATGGTCCCAAATCTGCACACAGAAATCACTCCCTACGAAAGTAAAAGACTGGGCAGGCGATGCAAAATGCCGCCAATAAAAAGTAGGGGCGCCATTGGTACACTAAGAGAAAACACCATAAGTGTCCGGGGCCCAAAACTGTTCAACAGCCTCCCATCAAGCATTAGGGGAATTGCCAATAAACCTCTGGCTGCCTTCAAGAGAGAGCTGGACAGATACCTAAAGTCAGTGCCGGATCAGCCGGGCTGTGGCTCGTACGTCGGACTGCGTGCGGCCAGCAGTAACAGCCTAGTTGATCAGGCCCTGGTCCATCGGGAGGCCTGGTCGTGGACCGGGCCGCGGGGGCGTTGATCCCCGGAATAACCTCCAGGTAACCTCCAGGTAACCATCCTACCGTGAAGAATCGGAATGTTATTGTAGTGTAAAGGATCCATTTTGGCAACTGTTTTTAAAATAAATTGTGCAAGACCTTGATAATTACTCTTCGAAATAGCTTTAAACTTTATACACTGATGAAACTACTTAGAGTAAGACGCAGAATAATTTTAAGCTCTATAGGTGCACCACGGAACGGCTGGGATTTGAATCCATGGCGAGTGAGCCGTAAAAACTCCAGGCCAGTTAGTAAGCATGAGTTCAAGCAGTATCCGTTCCTTGGTATGTTTATAGTCGTGTTATTTCAATTTCGTGAGTCATCTATAGGTACAAATTTACAAAACTTCTAGCCTATTTGAAAAAGGAAATTTAAATTATAGGTTTCCTTGTAACAACCGAAGAATGACTCTTTTGATCCTCTTTAAGCCTTCAGTGCTAGTATATTTTTCTCATAAGAATGTTTGTACTGTCATTAAACTGTGTAGGTCCTAATTTCTGTGCAACGGCTGGAGAATGACTCTTCTGACCGACTTCAACCCTTCAAAGCTGGCGTATCCTAGAGGGAGGTTCAAAGTGGTTTTCGACTCTGTAGGTGCGAAGTTGTCCATTTTACTGAGGAACCTGAGAAAATCGGGATGCTGGTATCTTGGCATTAACGTGTAAATGACTCGTCTGCTCTACTTCAAACTTTCATCGCTAATTTAACGATAGCAACGTTAAGATTGTTAATGAACCGTAGTGGTGTCACTTAACCCAGTTATATTTCAGCCCTTTTACGTACATATCTGGTGTACATACCTGACGTACATATCTGACGTGCATATCTGGTGTACAGATCTGTATATATCTGGTGTACATATCTGACGTACATATCTGGCGTACATTCTGACGTACATATCTAGTGTACATTCTGGCGTACATATCTGGTATACATTCTGACGTACATATCTGGTGTACATTCTGACGTACATATCTGGTGTACATATCTGACGTCCATATCTGGTATACATTCTAACGTGCATATTTGACGTACATAATGGGAATACATGTCACTACCAGTTACTTAAAATATAGAAATCCATGAAGGACTGAAGAGAGTTTAAAACAAAATATAAAAATGAAAATAAAAATGAAAAATATTAAAAAGTTGCTTTTTTTTAAAAGGAATTTCTAAATATGACAGATCTGTATTAGTGCCACTTCTACGAAAAAATAAAAACAAAGATTTACGTTATATTTCTAATAAATATCTAAAATGGTTCTTGTTTTCATAATTTTATTTAGGAATTTTAACTGTTTATAAGAGTTTTGTAGGATTTTGATTGTTCCAGGGTGAGTCAGTGCATGAATCATGTTTCAGGGTGAGTCAGTGCATGAATCATGTTTCAGGGTGAGTCAGTGCATGAATCATGTTTCAGGGTGAGTCAGTGCATGAATCATGTTTCAGGGTGAGTCAGTGCATGAATCATGTTTCAGGGTGAGTCAGTGCATGAATCATGTTTCAGGGTGAGTCAGTGCATGAATCATGTTTCAGGGTGAGTCAGTGCATGAATCATGTTTCAGGGTGAGTCAGTGAATGAATCATGTTTCGGGTGAGTCAGTGCATGAATCATGTTTCAGGGAGAGTCAGTGCATGAATCATGTTTCAGGGTGAGTCAGTGCATGAATCATGTTTCAGGGTGAGTCAGTGCATGAATCATGTTTCAGGGTGAGTCAGTGCATGAATCATGTTTCAGGGTGAGTCAGTGCATGAATCATGTTTCAGGGTGAGTCAGTGCATGAATCATGTTTCAGGGTGAGTCAGTGCATGAATCATGTTTCAGGGTGAGTCAGTGCATGAATCATGTTTCAGGGTGAGTCAGTGCATGAATCATGTTTCAGGGTGAGTCAGTGCATGAATCATGTTTCAGGGTGAGTCAGTACATGAATCATGTTTCAGGGTGAGTCAGTGCATGAATCATGTTTCAGGGTGAGTCAGTGCATGAATCATGTTTCAGGGTGAGTCAGTGCATGAATCAATTTCCAGAGTGAGTTAGTGCATGAATCATGTTCCAAGGCGAGTCAGTGCATGAATCATGTTTCAGGGTGAGTCAGTGCATGAATCATGTTTCAGGGTGAGTCAGTGCATGAATCATGTTTCAGGGTGAGTCAGTGCATGAATCATGTTTCAGGGTGAGTCAGTGCATGAATCATGTTTCAGGGTGAGTCAGTGCATGAATCAATTTCCAGGGTGAGTTAGTGTGAATCATGTTTCAGGGTGAGTCAGTGCATGAATCATGTTTCAGGGGGAGTCAGTGCATGAATCATGTTTCAGGGTGAGTCAGTGCATGAATCAATTTCCAGGGTGAGTTAGTGTGTGAATCATGTTTCAGGGTGAGTCAGTGCATGAATCATGTTTCAGGGGGAGTCAGTGCATGAATCAATTTCCAGAGTGAGTTAGTGCATGAATCATGTTCCAAGGCGAGTCAGTGCATGAATCATGTTTCAGGGTGAGTCAGTGCATGAATCATGTTTCAGGGTGAGTCAGTGCATGAATCATGTTTCAGGGTGAGTCAGTGCATGAATCATGTTTCAGGGTGAGTCAGTGCATGAATCAATTTCCAGGGTGAGTTAGTGCGTGACTCATGTTTCAGGGTGAATCAGTGCATGAATCATGTTTCAGGGGGAGTCAGTGCATGAATCAATTTCCAGAGTGAGTCAGTGCATGAATCATGTTCCAAGGCGAGTCAGTGCATGAATCATGTTTCAGGGTGAGTCAATGTACGAATCATGGACACATTTATTGTTCCAGGGTGAGTTAGAGCACGAATCATGGATGCAGGCGCCGTGTAGTGTATACATTGGTGTTCTCTTGATATTATGTGTGTTACTGCATTAATATTTTGTGTTAGACTGGGTTAAATTCTGATTCCTGGCCCTTGTATGGTTGTAGATCTCCAGCTCTTGGACCACTTGGGAGGGCTGAGCTACACCTCTTAATTCTCTTAGAGAAGTTGAGCTGCAGCTCCTCTACCTCCTTAGGTTTTGAGGCAAAACTGCAATACTGTTGCCTGTATTAAGGTACAAAGAGCTGAGGGTATAAGACAGAAGAACACCTTTCTCGAGGTGTGCTATGGCTGAAACACATCTAGTGTTACAAGAAATTGAACACTAGATGAGTGGGGAAGTGTGTTGGCCCAGCCGCTTCTGCAGCAAGCTCTGGTCTCCTACCCCGCCAGCCTGTAATGGCTCCATTAACGTTAAATACTTAGGTGATGTCCTATCTACGCCCTCACAGAAACTGGCAAGGGTGACTGTCTAACTTTCTAACCCCAGAACAAATGTTTAGCTAGCTTTCACTTCACAAAACAAATGGGTGCCTATCTTTCTAACTCTTGAACGCATGACTGGTTATCTTTCTACCCTTATAAGAAATGTATATCTTTTCTAGCTTTAGAACAAATATTTATTTAAATATATTTCTCACTTTGAAACAAATAGCTGACTATCTTGTTAATTTTAAAATAAATATGATTAGTGAATACAGACTCAGCTCTCCAGGAACTTTGTCAAGCTCCTGGAGTGCGAAACGTTGCCACAATAAAATGTCACATTAGTTGCACTTGTGTCCTTTTACCTAACACATTGTCGGTAATTCTACAAGTATTATTACAATTTATCTCACAATCGTGAAGCAGAGTGTATCGATATTGTAAGCACACATATAATATTAATATTTTAAAAAGTATCGTCTGGTATCAGCTTTTTAACCGATACCATGAAAATGGCCGATACCAACCGATACCGATACTTTGGCATATTCCTAGTATTAAGGACTACTATTGTTCCTAATACTGGTGAATGATCCACCAGAAAGGATTGACTCCTATGTGTCACTGTTTTCAGACGATGTAAAATTAATGAGAAGACTAAGATCAGGAGAGGAAAGTGGTAAACTTCAGGGAGACCTCAACAGACCGCGGATACTATCACGTGACTTCTCGATTTCAATCCGAACATATCCATGGTCATGCTAATTAGAAAAAGAGATGAAAGACTGGACACTGAGAACAACTTGGGCGGAGAGAAGCTATAAATATCAGAGAAGGAAAAAGAACTTAGGGGTAAATATAACACCAAACATATCGCCAGAGATACATTTAAACCCTACAGCACCAGCAACATATGCAAAACTAGCAAACTTCATAATAACATTTAGGAACATATACGAAAAACATATATTAGGTCAATCATCGAGTACGCAGCCTCAGCATGAAGCCCACACCTAATCAAGCACGTGATGAAACTCAAAAATGTCCAAAGGTCCAGGGTGGTATCAAAACCCAGAAGATTGTTGTATGAGAAGAGATTGAGCGAACCGAACTTGATGATCTTAGAGAAGGACAAGGGGAGATATGATGACAACATACAAAATCTTGAAAGAGATTAATGAGACAGATAAAGGCAGACTAAATTAAGAGAACCAGGATATAAGGGACACAGGTGAAAGATGAAGATACAGATGAGCCATTGTGATATAAGGAAGTATTTTGGAGGAGGCAGTGGTGGAGGCCAACTCAATTCACAGCTTCAAGAGTGGATATGCCCAGGCCAAAGACCAAGAAGACAGTGATATCGATCAAAACCCTATGGTCACTATCTTGACCACTATGTGCTTAATTGTCCATTTATTGAGGAATATAGAGATAAACAGTATAATAACCTATATGATATGTTAAGATATCTTATTGATGAAAATTAGATACCACATATATTAAGCAAATTTCCTAAATTTGCTTGTAACGGATAAGTGAACTGTACATATAAATCCAGATGTACTCCTGTAAACCCTTTCGGGGCTGGTTCTTAGACCTTTTGTATATCTATACAATCTTACGCTACCGTCCACAGGATGGATATGAGGTGCGCAATAAATTAGCCCATTCGGCGGCAAAATCTAAATCTCGATCAAAGTAGTCTATTAGACGGGGCCAGGAGTTAAGTTTCGAGTATACAAACACAACTCGGTTACCTGGAGGTTATTCCGGGGATCAACGCCCCCGCGGCCCGGTCCATGACCAGGCCTCCCGATGGATCAGGGCCTGATCAACTAGGCTGTTACTGCTGGCCGCACGCAGTCCAACGTACGAGCCACAGCCCGGCTGATCCGGCACTGACTTTAGGTATCTGTCCAGCTCTCTCTTGAAGGCAGCCAGGGGTTTATTGGCAATTCCCCTAATGCTTGATGGGAGGCTGTTAAACAGTTTTGGGCCCCGGACACTTATGGTGTTTTCCCTTAGTGTACCAATGGCGCCCCTACTTTTTATTGGGGGCATTTTGCATCGCCTGCCCAGTCTTTTACTTTCGTAGGGAGTGATTTCTGTGTGCAGATTTGGGACCATTCCTTCCAAGATTTTCCAAGTGTATATTATGATATATCTCTCCCTCCTGCGTTCCAACGAGTACAAGTCAAGTGCTTCCAAGCGTTCCCAGTAGTTAAGGTGCTTGACAGAACTTATACGTGCAGTAAAGGATCTCTGTACACTCTCTACATCTGCGATTTCACCTGCTTTGAATGGAGATGTTAATGTACAGCAGTATTCCAGCCTAGAGAGAACAAGTGATTTGAAAAGGATCATCATGGGCTTGGCATCTCTCGTTTTGAAAGTTCTCATTATCCATCCTATCATTTTCTTTGCACGTGCGATCGTGGCACTGTTGTGATCCTTGAAAGTGAAATCCTCAGACATTACTACTCCCAGGTCCCTTACATTAGTTTTCCGCTCTATTGTATGGCCGGAGTCAGTAGTATACTCTGTTCTAGTTATTATCTCCTCCAGTTTTCCATAACGGAGTAGTTGGAATTTGTCCTCATTGAACATTATATTGTTTACCGTTGCCCATTGGAAAACTTTGTTTATATCTTCTTGGAGATTAACCGCGTCCTCAGCAGATGACAGCCTCATGCAGATCCTAGTATCATCCGCAAAGGATGATACGGTGCTGTGATGTATATCTCTGTTTATGTCTGATATGAGGATAAGGAATAAGATGGGGGCGAGTACTGTGCCTTGTGGAACAGAGCTCTTCACTATGGCAGCCTCCGATTTAACTCTGTTGACCACTACTCTTTGTGTTTGATTTGTTAGGAAGTTGAAGATCCATCTCCCCACTTTCCCAGTTATTCATTTAGCACGTATTTTATGGGCTATTACGCCCTGATCGCATTTGTCAAATGCTTTTGCAAAGTCTGTGTATATTACATCTGCATTCTGATTTTCTTCCAGTGCATCCAAGGCCATGTCATAGTGATCCAGTAGTTGTGAGAGGCAGGAGCGACCTGCCCTGAACCCATGTTGCCCTGGATTGTGCAGATTTTGGGAATCCAGGTGATTTGCAATCCTGCTTCTTAGCACTCTTTCAAAGATTTTTATGATGTGGGACGTCAGAGCTATTGGTCTATAGTTCTTAGCTAATGCTTTGCTGCCACCTTTATGGAGTGGGGCTATATCCGTTGTTTTAAGTGACTGTGGAATTTCACCCATGTCCAAGCTCCTCCTCCATAGTGTACTTAGGGCACGCGAGAGGGGTTTCTTGCAGTTCTTAATGAAAACAGAGTTCCACGAGTCTGGGCCCGGGGCTGAGTGCATAGGCATGTTGTCAATGGCGTTTTCGAAATCTATCGGAGTTAGGGTAATGTCGGAAATCTGGTATACATTTATGGAGTTTTGAGGCTCATTCATGAAGAAATCATTTGGGTCGTCGATCCTCAGACCGATTAGTGGTTCACTAAACACAGAGTCGTACTGGGATTTCAATATTTCACTCATTTCCTTGTTGTCATTTGTGTAAGTCCCATCCTGTCTGAGTAAGGGCCCGATACTAGATGTGGTATTTGCCTTGTTTTTGGCATATGAAAAGAAATATTTTGAATTTCTTTCAATTTCACTAATAGCTTTAAGCTCCTCCTGCCTCTCCTGGTTCCTGTAAGAGTCATTTAGCTTAAGTTCGATAGTTTCCACTTCCCTGGTCAGCGCCTCCTTTCGTGTATCAGATGTTCTAGCACTCCTGAGGAGCTCAGTGACTCTTCGTCGTCTTCTGTAGAGGGAGCGTCTTTTTCTCTCCAGTTTACTCCTGCTCTTCTTCTTTCTTAGGGGAATATGCCTAGAACATGCTTCGGCTACCAGGAAGTTGATCCTTTCAAGACACTGGTTTGGATCCATGTCATTTAAGACATCTTCCCAACATGTTTCGTTTAGGACATGGTTTACCTGGTCCCAGTTGATGTTCTTGTTGTTGAAGGTTGAAATCACCAAGCAGTAAGATGTTTGGGGATGGAGCTGGAAGGTTTTCCAAACAGTAATCAATTTTCAGTAGCTGTTCCTTGAGCTGTTGTGAGGTTGCATCTGGTGGCTTGTATACAACCACAATGACTAGGTTTTGGTTCTCGATCTTTATTGATAGAACTTCAACTACCTCATTTGTAGTGTTCAGCAACTCCGTGCAGATAAGGGACTCTTTGACATACAGACCAACCCCCCCTTGTTGCCTGTTTTTTCTGTCGCATCTAAAAAGGTTGTAACCACTTATCCATATTTCACTGTCAAAGTGATCTTTTGTGTGAGTCTCTGTGAAGGCTGCAAACATTGCATTAGACTCCTCTAGAAGTCCACTGATAAAAGGTATTTTGTTGTTGGTGGATGGCTTAAGGCCCTGTATATTAGCAAATATGAACGAGGTTGTATTCTGTGTTTGTTGGGGGGATTTTGTTATTGGCATCAGTAGTTGTAATTCTGGAGGGCCATGGGTGGCCACTGGCTGCGCCTCCAGTCCAACAAGGCTCCAAGGTGGTGGACTATTTTTGTTATTTCCTTCCATTTTCTTTTTTCGTTTCCTGCCACTAAAAAATCACCTGGAGTTGGGTTGTCGTAGCTACTATTGTTTGTCTTGTGGGGTCTGTGCCTCCTGGTCCCTTTTAGATGGTATGCAGGGCACTCGATGTTGTAACACTGCTTCTGGAGGACCGAGGAGTGGCACATTTTTGGGTGAAAGAAAGTACAGGAAGAAGAACGACACACTCCTTTAGACAGGAGGTCGCTACATTTTTTGGGATGGTCAAAGTTGCATGTCCCATTTTTTTCCCCTGTTATTCCATGCTTACAGATGCCCCAAGCATAATATTTGCACAAATTCATCTTTGGTTGAGATTGTTGGGAGGTGTGTTGTCAATTTCTGCAGGCCACTGGCTGCGCCTCCAGTCCAACAAGGCTCCAAGGTGGTGGACTATTTTTGTTATTTCCTTCCATTTTCTTTTTTCGTTTCCTGCCACTAAAAAATCACCTGGAGTTGGGTTGTCGTAGCTACTATTGTTTGTCTTGTGGGGTCTGTGCCTCCTGGTCCCTTTTAGATGGTATGCAGGGCACTCGATGTTGTAACACTGCTTCTGGAGGACCGAGGAGTGGCACATTTTTGGGTGAAAGAAAGTACAGGAAGAAGAACGACACACTCCTTTAGACAGGAGGTCGCTACATTTTTTGGGATGGTCAAAGTTGCATGTCCCATTTTTTTCCCCTGTTATTCCATGCTTACAGATGCCCCAAGCATAATATTTGCACAAATTCATCTTTGGTTGAGATTGTTGGGAGGTGTGTTGTCAATTTCTGCAGGTTCTGGGACTGCACTATAATCCTCAGTATCCAAGCCAGGGCCACCCCGTCCTGGATTCCATCTACTTTCCCCAGTAGAGGAAGAAGGAGGAGACTCCTCTCCAACATCTGTACTGTGGGCCACGGTCTTGTGCAATGATGGTTGTATATTTACGGTTTTAGATGGTTGTATATTTACTGTTTTTGTGGTGGTTTTGGTAGTGTCCCTAGGAGAGTCTGGGCTGGCAGTAAGGCTGGGGGCTGGGTCTGGGTCAGCACTGCTTGCTAGTACAGCTGCTTGCTAGTTAAGTCACAGTCACTAGCACAGTCTCTCTTAATTCCCACAATGACAAAATAGATCCTACTAATAAATTTCCGTGCGGCTAAAATTCTCACTTCATGGTAATCCTAAGCTGCATCACTCTGGGTGACAGGACAGCGGCGAGAGTCTTATTAGACTGATGCAAACTTAGTACTTCCACCGAAGCCACACCTCCAGTATTAGCGTCAGAATTCATTGTTGGTGAGCACCACAGCACTAGCAGTCACTGTGAGCACCACAGCACCAGCAATCACTGTGAGAGAGCACCACAGCACCGTTTTGTTTGGTTGTCTCTAATGCAAGCATAATTCCCTAATAGAATCTGCGGGCGCTGAACTCCAAATCCTGGTCCAAGTCACCTTTCCATCGAATGATGATGTGCGTGTTTTTAATTATCCTTCTGCTTGGGTTGAGCACCGGCTCTTAACGAGTCTGCTTCATAAAATTCCATTGATTGCTTGATTACCGTCACTTATTTCTGTCGTGTTTACTCACTGTGTATGGAGTCAGGTGTACTATATCGTGATCTAAATCGCGCCGCGTATTTGCTACTTTTCAATGGAAAAATATGTAGTGACGTTTCTGTGACTCGTTTGGGTCTTCAATTTCTGCGAGTTCTTTCGTCCAGAAACTATTTACTTTTAAAGAAATACGATATGTCCTTATCTTTCCTTTCTATGCCTTTGAATATTCTGCATGTTGTGGCATTGTCTTGCTTCTAGTTATGTTCATTATTTTAACTGTCTTCTTTATTTTTTTTTTTTTTGCCATCATCTGAGCGAAGTTAATTTCCATGGTTTCATCTGTCGATTTTTCTAATACTCGTTTCATTCTTGTATCAACTCTTGCAATACCATCAAATAATCTTTCGTGGAAGTCTCTTATAGTTTTCAATCCACCATTCTCAATACTTTCTATACCTTCCTTCAGTTGTTTGAAACTGGATCTAGTCTTACTTGCAAAATCCTCATTACAGATTCCTTCATCTTGCACGTGGCCTTATTAACCTTGTCTGTTATGGCCTCCTTTAGTTTTCTCTTCTTACCTCCCACTGCCTCACTCACCCCTAAATTACTGATTAACATCTTCACCAGGAGTGACAAGTAGCTCGGTAGTAAGGTAGCACAATTATAACCATAATTTTTAAAGGGGTGGAACTATAAGCCAGCGGAAGGCCACGGTCACATGACAAAAGCTCCAACTGCGGGTCATCATATGACTGACCCGCGTCTCCTCAAGGGAGGTTCCTTGATGCCGGTGAGGGGCTCTTGATCTAGGGAATTGGATCTGTGCTCCGGCTCCCTGAATTGAATCTGAATACATTCCATCCCCCCACATGCGCTGTATAATCCTAGGGGTTTAGCGCTCCCCCATAATTATAATAATAATAATAATATGACCCACATCAGGAAACACTTGGCCTTGGAGCGCCAAAACTGATAACAGGTAACGCAATTCACTGCCTGACTGCCGTGGAGCGCAGTTGTGCTCTGCACCCCTCTGCTGATTTCAGGTGAGCTCTCATAGCAACAACATGGCGCTGAGTGTGCGGCGTAGAGTGAATACTGTCGGCGTTGAGCTGCTTCGTGGGGCGATTTCCCCCACTACGGCACAAGTGTTGCTTCCGACGATCATAAGATAGACGTACGGAATACAAGATGACGAGGTATATGGTGTAGCCCTGAATGGGGCCTATAGGATCTTTGTTAAGTTAAATTTGACAGCTGTGTATGAGTCGTTGGTGACAAAATTTCAGCATGTGAGTCTAGATGAAACCCCGGCTGTAAGAGTGCGTCTCATAAACGTCTCTCGCCACTATACGTGGGCGAAGTTGCACAACGTCCCCTTCGAGGCTGACATAAGGAACGTGTTTGAGGCGTTTGGTACCGTGCATCTGGCAACCCAAGGCAAGTGGGCGGCAGGTGCATGCATGGGACGTCCAGAGGGTACTTTCTCCCTCAAAATGACTGAGGCATCCGATCCTGTCCTATGTTGTGATGAAAGAGTTCCGGACCCAGATTCTTGTGTCTTATGCTGGGCAGCGACGTACGACGTGCAGGCTGTGTGGGGAGTACGATCATATGGCGGCGATGTGTGTGCAACAGAGGAGGGGGATGGCGCAGACTGGTGGACCACCAGTTACAGGTGTGGATGTCGTCGTGGAGAGTCCCACAGGCAAACAAGGAGGTGGCCGTCTATGGAGTGATATTGTTGAAGATTCCATTGTGGTGAATGATGGGCGAGCCATAAGTTGTGTTGAGCCAGAAATGGCCACTTTGCCAGTGATGGGGGAGGAAGTGCTAGTCCAGCAGGAGATGATAGTACTGGAGGAAGAGCTGGACGAGTTTTTGAAAACTTTAACTCCATCTGGGGAGGATGACGTCCTTGTCCGGGAGACAGTCCCTGAGTTGCAAGGAGTGTAGGGACGTGCAAAGGAAGGAAGGAGGAGATCAGCAGGCACAGAGAGGAGTCACCGTGCTCTGTGCAACATGAAACAGTGGAGGTTGAAGTTCACTGTGAGGAATCATCAGAAGACTGCATGGCGGTGGAGGGCGTCACAAGGAAGAGAGCGGTGGCATCAGACTCAGATGACGTCCTGACACCGGCGCAGAGGTCTGGGAGGAAGGATGAATATTCTCGAGGTAGCCAGGATAAAAGGCATCGAAAGAAGGGGGGTGGGGTGGATGGTGCAAAATCATGTGTTGACCCTGGGGCAGGAGGCCCTGGGAAGGTTGAGAGGAGGAAGGGTTGGAAACTTTAGGAAGGCCTTAGGTGTATGACTGTGAATGTGAATGGACTGTGTAATAGTGAAGAGGGAATGTTTTCCTATGCTCCTATGTAAATATAGAGTGGATGTCGTATTTCTACAGGAGCATAATTTCAGGGAGGGAAGAGTGCTAGAGGTGGCGGGGTTTAAGGTTCTGACTCTGCCATCTGCACGTTTGAAAGGTGGTGTGGGTTTATTGATAAAGGAGGCGAGCCTGTTTGTGTTGATACGAAGTGAGGGGGGAGGGGGGGAGGGTGTTGTGTGTGGATGGGTGGTGGATGGGGCAGAGGGTAACCTTTGTAAGTGTGTATGTGCTAGACTGGCAAGAAGTATATGATAGAGTGGAGCGAGAAGCATTGAGAGCTATCCTTAGGAGACAGGGTTTTGGGGAAGAAATAGTGGGATGGGTAGATGCGTTATATCGTGGGGCAATGGCGAGGATACAGATTAATGGAAGATTGGGGGGGAGGATTGTAATGGGTAGGGGACTTAGACAGGGGTGTCTTATGTCACAGCTTTTGTTTGCGTGCATACAGGACCCCTTTTATAGAATGGTGGAGCAGCAAATGGGCATTAGTGAGGGGGAAGGGAGTGGAGTTGGGAGGGTTTGGCCAGTTCTAATAGGGTATGTAGATGATACTACTGTTCTGGCTAGGGAGGGGATGCCAATGGACACCTTAGATGGGGTAGTCAACACGTTCGCAGATGCAACTGGTATGAGAGTGAATTCAGGGAAGTCCATGGTCATGGGGTTAGGAGCTTGGGTGGGGAGGGTTGAGTGGGGTAGTGTAGTTGTGATGAAGTGGGCGACTTCGTTAAAAATTTGTGGTCTTATCTATGCAGATGATCTGGATGTTGCATGTGTGGAAAACTCGGTTAGGTTGGTAGACAGGATTCTGGGTCGCTTGGGAGCAATGCGGCCTTATCATTTGACCCTTGTACAGCGTGCCATTGTTATTAACGTCTTATTGTAAAGCAAGGTTTGGCACGTGGCAGCCGTGTTCCCTTAAACTGGGACGGCAATTGCAAATATACTTAGACAGGTTTTTAAATTCTTGTGGGGTTCGGGCTGTGATTGGCTTTAAAGGGATGTGGTAATGTTACCTGTGCGTCAGGGGGGGTTGGGTTTAATGAATTTAAAGCGGAGGGTCAAATGTATCTTCATTAAGAGGGAGGTGATGAGGGAGGGTGTGGGTGGGGGGGGGTTTGGTCAAGATACACAGTAGATTGAAACGTGTATTCTGGAGTAGAGTTGCATGAGTGTGAAACTATTTTGAGGGCTCTGGTGTTGGTAAGGGATCTGGGGAAGGTAAAAATAAGTAGGCTGTGTAGGATGTTAGTGGGGAGAGTAGTGGCATCGGTGTAGGGGATTTTCCCTATGTATGACTGGGGAAGTATATGGGGAAGGTTCAGTAGGTTAAGGTTACAACCCCGTGGGCGTGAGGTGATGTATCATTTTTTGCATGGGATTTTACGGTCGGGTGTGGTTTTACGGATAGACGGGTGGTTGAGGGGAAGGGTCTGTGGAATATGTGAAGGGGAGGATTCTGCGTTCCACGTTCCACGTAGTGTATTTTTGTGAGGGGATGGGGAGTGTCAGGGGTTGGTTGAGCAGGGTGCTGCATAGGATAAGAGGTAAAAGCATTTCTGTTCTGCGGGCATTAAGTCTTGACGTGAGGGATATGGATGAGAGTATTATTAGGGCTGTGGAGTACATTACAGTAGGTTATATATA
Source organism: Cherax quadricarinatus (assembly GCF_038502225.1). NCBI lineage: Eukaryota > Metazoa > Arthropoda > Malacostraca > Decapoda > Parastacidae > Cherax > Cherax quadricarinatus. The sequence goes on from NC_091312.1 coordinate 24,223,744, forward strand.
CATAGCGTGGGGAATGAGGGGGAAAGGGGTCAGTGAGATGAAGAGGCGGGTTTTGGCGGTTATGTTTTATAAAACGTTGTGCCTTAACAGAGAAATTTATGGGAGAAGGTGGGAGCGGGCTTTCTCAGAGGGATATAGAGAACTTACGTTAGAGGTTTTATTAAATTTGTAAATTCAGTGGGATGGGCAGGGTAGGGATGGTAAATGCTAATGTAGGATGGGATGTCAGGGGTAGAAACGGGGTCGTCTCCTTGGGGTTGGATAGTTGACAAGAATGTGTTCGACTTTAGTGTGGCGAGAGAGTTGGAATAATGTAACGGGCGAATGTGTATGAACCTGTTCGTATGGGATGTGCAATCACATACACAGTTGTGGTTGTCTGCGCCTGTGTGCGCCTGTGTGCGCCTTAGACGCGCTGATGTGATTACGGATTGGTTGAACTTCATTAGGCAATGTTCCTGGACTTGTTAAGCACTAGAAGTGTATCTTACCCTGGTTTACGTGTCAATGTGTATGACTTGGCCATGTTTCCCTTATGTTAATAATTTTATTAATTGTACTGAGTCTTTGGTGTTACTGTTTCACCAATACTTATATAATTACCACTTAGTTTATTCATATATGTCAAGTTAGGATGTTAAAGTTAACATGTTGGTGATAACGATCATATTCATTTCAGGGTGAGGGGGGTAATTAATGTGTAATGAGTTTAAGTCATTACAGGTAATACCAACTTCATTGGTAGTTGTATACGTGTGTTTGAAATGTAATATTTCACATTGTGTTAGTATTATTTAAGGTATTGTGACATTTTAGTATACTTTATCATGGTAATGTTTGGGTTTAATTGGTAAATAAACATGTACATAGGTAGCCTTTGAGCTCTGTTGAACTTCATTGTTACAGTGTTCTATGTGATATTAATCTTTTGCATGTATTTAGACGACCTGGTTGAGGTGTCACTGTATTGAGGTATGTCATGTCTTCTAATGTCACTAATACGTTTTCGTTATGGTTTTCTGATTTGGAGTTCCTGTATCACCAGTGATTGTAAGACTTATTAAATATATTCTTGCTTAATGATAATTCAGGATGTTTCTGTTGGTGTGGGGGGAAGTGATAAAATTTTAAGTCACTATCGGTAATAATACTTCTGTATAATAATGAATGTCGAATGTTGCGTGTGAGAGTGTAAGACCACTGTAATGTATGGTGTGTGTGAGAGTGTAATACCACTGTAATGTATGGTGTGGATATTACGTGTTTAGGGTCATTTTGGATTCTTGTGTATTAATCTGTTCTCTGTATTTATACCACCTTGTATTTGCATTGTTTTAAATAAAATAATAAAAAAAAGATAACAGGTAACGATGTTAACTAATTACTGTGGTGCGGTTCTCGAGAAAAGGACAGCTTGAAAGAATGGCGAGGGCAAGCAAAAGGAGAGATTATGAGAGATTTTATCAACAAATTCTTCTCCTGAGCCATATGGTATTTTAAGATGACAAATGAGCGCATTCGACTCATTTAATTAGAAGATTTACACATAAAATAATTGAATTGTAGGTGTATTATAAAGCAGTGCAACGTAATCTCTTATGTCACATGACTTGTTGACGACGATTAGATGAAACATAGGGCTATTACATCTCCTCGACCCAAGGAAAGACGGGGAAACTTGTATCCTCCAACTCCTCCACTACCGATTGGGCCCATATCACAGAGCCAGTTCGAAAGAATGGAGCACCTTATTACTTTACAAATGGCCCGAATAGAAGCCCAAAGGAAGCTGAATGCAGAAGAGTTCGAGAGGGACACCATACTCTACGAACGTCAGCGGCAAAGGGAAGGAGTTGTGAGGCCCGAGGCCCCCAGAAATATTTTCGACATTCATAAAGCAGCATCTTTGGTGCCCAAGTTTTGCGAGTCTGATCTGGACACGTACTTTGATACGTTCGAAAATCAGGCTCGAGCTATGCAGTGGCCCCAAAAATTCTGGGCTGTCTTGTTACATACGATGCTGACTGGTAAAGCTCGAGAATGTACCACGGCTTTGCCTTACGAAAAGTACATACAATATGACTCCGTCAAAAAGGTCATACTGGAGACCTATGATCTACTCCCTTTGAGCTACCAGCAAGCCTTCCGTACTCTGCAAAGGTTACCAGGGCAAACTTGGGTGGACTTCGCCAGGCAGAAGAAGGTAGCTTTCGAGAGGTGGCAAAGAGCCTCACAAAGCAACACCGTAAGCAGCTTAACCTAATTAATACTACAAGAGGACTTCTATAATTCTATATCTGGGGATCTGCGGAAGTTCCTGATCGACCGTCCAACACCTGATGTGATGGAGACCGCTGCACTGGCCGATCGCTACGAGATCTCCAGCCAGCTGATCCGTGATAGAACATCCAGAGAGGAAGCAGTAAAATTGGGCCAGAAGGTTCGACCAGTTAAGTCAAGAACAGAACCTCGCCAAAAGTTTCCTTCAGAAGCAGTGACCTCTCGAACCCTGGATAAGCCATGTAATGGTGACCGGTTTCAACTACGACAGAACCTGGAGGTGTATAAAGCCAGGAAGAACTTGTCCTGTTCATATTGCCAAAAGGGAGGTCATGTGAGAAACCAATGTTATCAGCTGGAAAGGGACAGGAAATATAAGTATCGAGAAGGTGCTCCTGTGCAGATGGTGTCTTCAGTAGCCCACACGCAGAGATGTTTACAGGCGGATCTAGAGCCGGCAGGACCGAAGACTGCTTCACTGAGATGACCTGAGACGAGGGCCATCTCAGGGCAAGAAATTGAAAAGGCAATGAGCCCATATTTTTCAAAAGGAAAAGCTGGTATTGACGAGGGCCAAGTGGTGCCGGTTAAAACCTATAGGGATACGGGGAGTTACTTGACAGTGTTAAAAAAGGGAATCCTCTCTTTGTCTGACCGCACTTATACGAAGATAGATGCACTTCTGGAGGCTTATGGAGGAGCCGTTTCTAGAGTTCCCCTCCATAGGATATACCTAGACCTGGGTTGCTATAAAGGATATGCGACTGTCGGTATATCAGATGAAGGATTTCCTATTAAGTCTGCTGACCTACTGATAGGAAATGACCTAAGCTGCGAAAGAATCAAGAAAGAACCTCTGGTGATAAAAAATACCTCGGGAGAGGATTACGTGATTGAGGCTCATAGGAAGGACCTATCATTATTTCCGCTGGGAGTTGTCACTAGGTCCATGGCAACGACCAGGTTACCTCCTGAATCAACAGAGGAAGAAGAGGACAAAGCTGATCTGGGTTTGAACCTACTGTTTAGTGCGACCCACTGGCCCAAGGATGCGACGTCTGTGTCTGCAGGGCTAGACTCAACTTTAGATTCTTTAGGTGCTAAAAAGTTTAGACCTGAAGATCTAATCCAAGCACAGATGGAAGACCCCTCGTTGGAGAAAGTAAGAAAGCTGTTGATAACGGAAGAAGAGGCCGAGAAACTAGAGGACTGTGTTTATTCTAGTAGCGGTATACTTATGAAGAAATCCACCAGAAGACATGCTCTAGGGGCACCTTTGGCCAAGGCGAAGCATGTATTAATCCTGCCTAGGATTTATCGTGAGCTTGCATTGAAGGTCGCCCATAATAGTCCAATGGGAGGACATCTGGGATTAAGGAAAACAATGGTAAAGTTGTCAAAATACTTTTTTTGGCCTAGAATGCGGGAAACCGTGGTGGAACATCTTCGCAGTTGCCGGGTCTGTCAGACCATCGGTAAACCTGATCATACCCTGCCTCCAGCTCCCCTCTGTCCTATCACCTCAGATGGCGAGCCTTTTTCCCGTTTAATCATCGATTGCGTAGGTCCACTCCCCAGGACCAAGGCAGGGAATCAGTACCTATTCACTATAATGGATTCTGCCACCCGTTACCCCGAGGCCATCCCTATGAGGAAAATAAATGCTCGTGCAATAGTCCGCGCTTTAATAAAGTTTTTCTCACAGGTAGGGCTGCCTCGTGAGATCGAGTCTGATCAAGGATCAAACTTCACTTCAAAAATCTTCAAGGAGGCCATGTCACGCCTTGGTGTAAGATCTATCCTCGCTACGAGCTATAGGCCCCAGTCCCAAGGAGCATTGGAACGGTTTCATCAAACATTGAAGGTGATGATGCGTTCCTACTGTGAACAATTCAGTAAAGACTGGGACAAGGGCATTCCTTTCCTTCTCCTGGCCATAAGGGAAAGCGAGCATGAAAGTCTAGGGTATAGCCCTTTTGAGTTGATATATAGTTATACGGTACGTGGACCCCTCGCAGTATTGAAAGATGTATGGACCGGAAGATGTACTCCGTCAGTTCAGGTATGCCCGGCTTTGATGCAGGAACACCTCACTTTCACGAGGAACCTAGCTGCAGAGAACTTGAAGAAAGCCCAGGCTAAAATGAAACTACGACATGATGAACATGCGGCCTCTCACTCTTTCAACATCGGAGATAAAGTATTGGCTCAAAAATTCATGCCCGGACATGCACTGAAACCAAGATATGAAGGACCTTTGGAAGTCATTAAAAAACTGAGTGAAGTGAATTACCTGGTTCGTACCCCAGGGAAAAAGAAATCAGACCATACATACCATGTTAACCAATTGAAGAAATATTATGGAGGGTTAGCCCCGACTGCTGCCATTCTTCTAGTCCCAGCAAGAAGCAGAGGATTTGGAGGACTGCTCCAAAGGAATAGAAGTCTGTTTTAGAAACACTCAAGTTCTACGATCCCTGGACGATTTTTTAAAAGGTCTGGCCTGTGACCGAGCCAAAGAAGTGAAAAATGTGATTTTGAAGTACCCATCATTGTTTGGCGATATACCTAAGCGTTGCACGTTGGGGACACACGACGTGGATGTCCAAGGAGCTGCACCCATCAAGCAGTCCCCTTATCACTTAAGCCCTATTAAACACCAAGCTCTAAAGGAGGAAATCGACTTTTTGCTGACCCATGGACTAATTGAACAAAGCAAAAGCCCATGGGCCTCACCTTGTGTGTTAGTCCCAAAGTCAGATGGAACCTATCGTATGTGTACGGATTATAGAAAGGTGAATTCCGTCACAGTTCCTGATAGTTACCCTTTGCCTAGGGTAGATGATTTAATCGATATGGTTGCCGGAGCCAAGTATGTGAGCCGGCTGGACTTACTGCGAGGCTACTATCAAGTGCCCCTGACGGACCGAGCTCAGGACATATCAGCGTTTACAGTGCATGGAGGCTTGTTCAACTACTTGGTTACCCCATTCGGGTTGTGCAACGCAGCATCTACGTTCCAGCGACTTATGAATGACCTTACTTATAACCTTGAGGGGGTTGAAGCCTACCTCGACGACCTAGTAGTCTTTAGTGACGAGTGGAGTTCACATTTAGTCCGTCTGGAGGCTCTTTTTAAGAAATTAGATGCTTATAATTTTACCATCAATTTAGCCAAATGCAAATTTGGACAAGCAATGATTAAGTATTTGGGCTTCAATATAGGTCAGGGGACGGTGGCACCT